>NC_053431.1:87926802-88088571 GCF_007990345.1 Gossypium hirsutum
AGTCCTTATTTCATAAAATCACAAATTCATGAAATTTAACTACAACCCATGCTAGAAGAATTTCAGTTAGGTCCCTATCAGACCATATTATTCATTTATTTCATATTTTAACCATAAAGTTTCCACATTTCACAATTTAATCCCTAATTTGCATTTTCACTAAAATCACTTAACAGAACTTGTATAACTAACACCAAACATTCATAATCTACCATTAATCACTCAAATACATGCTTATTCATCAATGGTAACATCCTCAATTTTTAATAGTTTTACAAAATAGTCCCTGGGCTATCTAGACCTAGTTGCAACGATCTCAAAAACACAAAAAATCATTAAAAACAGGACAAAAACGGACTTACAATTGAGCTAGGAAGCTTGTCCAATTATAAAGCCCTAAAAATGGCTTTTATCCTCTTGAAAATGAGTGGAGAAGATGATAGAAAACAATTATTTTATTTTGTTTTATTTATTTTATCTTTAATTATCAATTTCCAAAATTAACCTTAAAAGTAATTACACCAAATACAACTCCACTATCATCTACTATCTCATAAATGGGTTAACATCCATATAAGGACCTTTATTTTAAAGTTCTATAGCTATTAGAAAACTTTAACTATTAAAACATCACTTTTGCACTTTACGCGATTTAGTCCTTTTTATCGAATTGAGCATTCAAACGATAAAATTTCTTAACGAAATTTTCACACAAATACACTATCGTGCTATAAACATTAAAATAATAATAAAATAATAATTTTAACCTCGGATTTGTGGTCCCAAAACCACTGTTCCAATTTGAATAAAAACGGGTTGTTACACCTTCCGTTAAAATTTAGTGTTTAAATATAAGGTATAATAATAAATTTAGCCCTCAACCTTTACATATTTATTCAACTTGGCCCTACTCTTTTATTGGAAGTAAATTAGAAAATTTTGAAACTAATAAGACTAAAGGGTAAAAAATGCCTTAGTAACGATTATTTTTTTTAAAAAAAAAAGCGGTTAAGCTCTTTTAAAAATTAAAAATCATAAAAATTATAAAAGTTTTAAAATTACAAAATTTTTATTTAAAAAAATAACAATAACCACCCAATAAAAGAGTAGGGGTAAATTTTTTTTTAAAAATCTTATAGCCATTAGATTTTAATGGACCAGTATTGTTATTTTTAAAATAAAAACTTTATAAATTTTTTATAATTTATATGATTTTTTAAATAATTTTTTTAAAATTTTAAAGGTCTTAAATGGTTTTTTTTATTACTTTGTTACTAAGGCCTTTTTGATCATTCAACCCTATTAGTTTAAAAATTTTATAATTGACGTTCGATAAAAGATTAGGGGTTAAATTCAATAAATATGTAAAGGTTGAGGGATAAATTTGTTATTATACCTTATATATAAACACCAAATTTTAATGGATGGACTATTTTGCTCACTCATCTAACGTACAGGGGCTAATTTAACCATTTTTAATATAAGTGCTAAATTGCTATCCAAAGTATAGTAGATGGGGTTTTGTGGTACTTTCACTGTCAAAAAGAAAAAGAAAGTTTGATAGCACTTATAGTTGAAAGCATTATGAAAAGAAAATTGTTTATTTGTTTTTTGTTATTTCTTTTAGTTAGATTAATTTTTTTTTTCTAATTCATGGTTTATTATTATGTGATTTGGAGAAATAAGGAGGTGAACGGAAAAGAGTGAAATTGAAATGTTTTGAGTGTTGATTTAGAAATATTGGGAAATATATTTTATCTCATGTTAATCTATAACTTAAGTTATGAGCCCGAACTTATGTTACAAGTTTTGAAGACTCAGTGATCTTATGCTACATATTGGAATTGATTTAAAGAAAAGAAGATAACTATTAGGTATATTAAATCATGCTTTCTTTACTTACTAATTATTATTTAATTATGGATAAATTTGCACATAGGAAATACCATATGAGTACAAATGTCGATTGTTTTTAATGTTAACTAATTCATGTTGATTTTTTGAGACCATTATGTCATGTAAAGCATCCTTTGACTTTAATTGGTCATGCTTTGCAACCTCATCATTGTTATAATGTTTTACATCAAATCCTTAGTAATCTAATTGCTTGTTTTAGTTAAGTGTTTGGATGCATGAGGTTGCAAATTGTTGTGTATTTTATTTAGGTCTTTAGTTTTTGTTATGCTTGAGGATAAGGTTCGTTCAAATATAAGGGATTTGATAAGTGTAAAAATTAAAATTATTTTGTGATATTTTTCCTTTTGAAATTTTACTATTTAAGTTCTTAAATATTTATATTTTGATTTTTCATGGAAAATTTTGAATAATTGGGGTAAACGATGGTTGAAAATTATTTTTAGGAAGGCTTTGTGATTTGGACACATTTAGATATTCCAACTTGACCTTACTTTACTGTTATGATAATATCTTGAGCTAAAAACTCCAATTTAGGCCTATAATATACCATTTCAAAGGAAATTAAAAGATTTAATCGAGCTACGTCAACACTTGTAGACTAAAAACATTGGGAAGATGCCCAAAAATATTGAAGTATGTAGTTGAAATCTATCAAAACTTGAAAACAAAATGTGTTGGGGAAGTTGTTGCTACTCATTCCATGCTGTATTGTAATGAATCTGTTTTATTACTTGGGTCATCATGTTAGGCCTTGTACAAGTTTTAGTTAAGCTGAATTCAGTCCACTTGAGTGTGACATATTTGAAAAAACAGAAGCATGGGTTGACTGGATACTAAGTTTCCTAATCAAATACTTTAAAGTGCTTTGATAAGCTTGAAAGTCTTTTATCTCTTAAGAGTGTTTCAGAGTAGTTGGAAGACTAATTTATGAAGGCCTTTATTTGATAAATACTCAATATAATTAATGGGATAATTTTAGGTTGTAGATAGGAGTTTAAATCCTATCAAAATATTATTGATTGACCACTCGAAGAGGCCTATAATTAGGTTATTTTGTGCAGCACATCAAGAGCAGTTTTTGGCAAGTCTTTGTTGACAACTTTGTTGTGTTTTCTTGTGGTTATTATATGACACTTTTTTAGGTATTCTTTGGAGAGTTTATTGATTGTACTGTGAGGTATTTGGGTGAGTGATTTGTGAAAATTGGGTTCAGTATTAGGGATGTAATCAATTTTTTGTGTAAGGGTAGATTGGGCTCAAACCAATAGGTTATTCAGACTATTGTTGAATAAAATCATTCACTGGGCGAGACTCCGTAGGCTTGGACCATTGTTTTTGAATTGTGTTAACAAAGATCGATTGTTTTGATTCTTTTATGATTTTTTCCGCTTCCTATTTCGTTCTATTTGCCATTACAACAAACATTAAGCGAAGTTGATTTATCATATAAACATACTAAATATTTTTCAAAATGCATTAATTCATCAAGGCAAATTTGTCTTTCTACACTATTCTATAAGAGTTTGAGCTAGTCACATTCAAATTTTGTTTTTGTATTTTCTTCTTAACATGAGTTACTAAACTCTTTTTCTAGTAAAAAATATTTTGAAGTTATGATATTTTTAAGTTTATGAGGTCTAATTTGTTTTTATTATTCTTTGGTATTTACATATTTTCTATTTTAATTATGAATACTAAAACTTGTTGAATATAAGGCTTGTATTTGATAGCTTAGAACATTTGCATTGTCAATTAGAATTGTTAAACTTGTAATTGTTTAATTATACTAATATTTGTAGTGAATAATATGGTTGTGTATGCCTAAGTATACAATTAATTATTAAGTGGATATGTAATCCAGTCTAAATGAATCACATTTGTGTGTTACTTGACTAGAATCAAATTTCTCTAATTTTTCATGTTATTAATAAATTAAATCCTGTTATGAATATCTTATTAAGTGGATGTCCATCATGATCAAGATAGAGTTTTTGATATACTTTAAATTCTAATAGTTATTAGAATTAGATCTCTACTTGTAACACTCCAAACCCGGCCTGGACATTATGGCCGAATCTGGAGAAGTCACAGGGATTGGTTTTAGTTGCATAAAATCATTTTAGTTACTTAACTCATATACTTTAAATCTATTTCGAAAACGTTAGTTTGTTAGTTTATTTGTCAAAACCTATTTTACAACAGATGTCTATCAAAATCGATACATTTAGAAATCCGATTCGCATATTTTTTAGTAAAACCTCTTTTTGAGTGAAAACCTTCAATTTCAAAAAATAGTTTACCCAAGCATGTAGGAAATCAGCAAACCAAAATCAACAGTTTAAAACAAAAAAGTCCAGAGAGTCCCAAAAATTACAAACTCTCAAAATAAATACCAAAATCTTAAATAAAACCATAAATTGCTAAGTTTAATCAATTTACGGTCAAGTGGTCTCCATTGAGTCTTTGTCACACCGATCCACCTAAGCCTGTGGATTACTAACAAAACAGACAACTAATGTGAGTTTATGAAAACTCAATGTGTAGCCCAACAGAATTAAGCATGCAAACATACAAAATTATATACACAGTCAGAAATAGATACAATTTCAGATTCAAATTTAGACCCAGATTCATATTCAGATTACAGAAGCAGATATGCATAAATCCTACCCCCATCCTCTACACACCATCTCTGACCATGTGGGGTTTAAAACACCCACCCATCCCTACACACCATAATGTGCCATTAAGACACATATCAGAATATATGCAGCCAAGCTGCCAGAATACAGGCGATTAACGCCTAACATAATACTTCCTCCTCATGTATAAATCCCACCCCAAAAATAGATACAGAGATTCAGATACAGATATAACAAATTAAACATTCTCAACATGCTTTATACAAATAATAGATACACATACATCAGTATAGTCAGACATACATTTAGTATCCTACTCAGATCAGTCTATCAAAATATCATAGCATACAAATCAGGATTTAATTAGCCCTTACCAACCCTACAATATGCCCACAGTTGATTGGAGTGACCCATGCAACCCTAGGGTAATTTTCATAATTATTGGCCCACATGCCGTGTGGTTTGCCCATGCGGGCCCACACTGTAACATCCTAAATTAGGGCCTAGTCAGAACAGTAGTTTCGGGACCACAAATTTGATGTGAGAAAGTTTATTTTTATTACATTTTTATGGTCTAAAATTTCATGGGATGATTTCGTGAAAATTTCGTTCGAAAATTTCGACGTTTGGGCACTTAATTTAGTTAAAAGGACTAAATTGAAAAAAGTGCAAAAGTTAAGTTCTACATGTTAGAGGTGTCTAATTGTTATGAAATTTTAAATTGGAGATCCTTAAATCTTAATTAGACCATTGGTTAATTTTTTGGAAAAAAAGGGGATATGAAATGGGTGAAATAGAATGTTTTTAAGTTAGGGGCATTTTGGTCTTTTGGCAATTAAAATAATAAAAAGGGAAAATAAGCCAAAATTGTCCATATTCTTCCCCATTCAGCCAAAATTTGTATGGAAGCCATGGATAGGGTTTGGTTCAAGCTTCCAAGCTCATTTGTAAGTGATCCCGAGCCCTGTTTTTAATGTTCTTTACATTTTTGAAGTCCTAGTAACTCGATTTACCTATTTCTACCATTATTTTGAGCTAGGGTTCATGTTTAAAAATTTACCCATGAGTGATATGCATGTGTTTTGATGTCTAATGGTAGAAAATGAATGTTGGGTGTTAAATAAATGACTTTTGCTAAGTGATTTTCAGTGAAAATGCTTAAAAGGACTGTTTTGTAAAAGTTATAAAATTTGTCATAAAAGTGTGATTTAGTGGAAATTGGGGGCTGCTATAGTTATAAAAATGATTCGGCTAGGATTAAAATGTAAGGAAATTGAATAAAAATCATTTTATGAGCCTAGGGGCCAAAGTGTAAATAAGCAAAAGTTTAAGGGTAAAAATGAAAATTTGTAAAAGTATGATTTTTGGGTCAATTTGAATAATTTGAATAATAAATGAGCTATATTTGAAATGTTAAGAAAATCAAGATTCGGGCTTAAATTAGGAAAGTTCGAAATTATGGACTAAATTGGAATAGTTGGCCATAATTGCTTTTGAGGTAAGTTCGTATGATAATAATAATGCAATGTTATACTTGAATTGTAATGTTAAATTACTGTTACATGAGTTGTATGAATTGCTACACGGTTGTGCCCAACGAGGATTCGACAAGTAAGTTTGTGTAACTCGAATGTATACTTTTTAATACTTGAAAATGTATGCTATTTGATGTGATGAAATTTAGATATTCATGGTATAATAATTCATGTTATATGAATGAAATGATGAAAAGAGGACTAAAAGTCCCGGTTGAATGAAAAGGATATCTGATGGATATTCCTAAAAAGGAATTGACGGTAAAAAGGATCTAACCTGGATGGGTGTTCCTTATGTGATCTAGCCTCCCGAAGAATATGTGTTTAAATGGATTTAGCCCGGATGGTTAATTCGAACTAGGATTTGAATTTAGCCTAGGCTGGTAATTCAGATCCGAGCTCATTAGAGTAATTGTCGTTGCAGGGGATTTAGCCTGGACTAGTAATCCCGAAATTGCTCTATGAGTTTATACTACGGGGGATTTAGCCTGGACTGGTAATCCCACCATAAGGATTGAGGTTCGTAGGAGTGCGCTTGTTGAAAAGGTCACTAATATGAATTGAAGATAAATGAGTTGGTACGCTATAAGTGTATTATGGAATATCCATCGAGAATCTAAGAAAAATTCAATGGGACTAATATGAGAAATGGAATTGGAATGCTTGTACTGATGAGATCATCTGAGATCATTATTATCATGTATTGTTATGTGACTAACTTATATGATTAAGTATGCCATGAGAATTAACGACATTTATATCAAGCTCTATTCTGTAATCGAGTATGGAATCCATGAAATGGTGAGTTCATGGTTAGTTGAAAATGATCTTATGATAGTGATCATTATATTACACTAAAGCAGTTTTGGACAGTAGCAGTAGTCCGACTTTGAAAATCCACCAAAAATTGTGGAAATCGAATTAGAGATTGAATGAAATATGAAATTAAATCCTATTAAATCTAGTTTCACATAGAGGAATCCATGGAAGTAAAAAAGTTTCATAATATGAGATATTTGAACTTCTATGAGACAAAGTCAGAGTGATTTTGGGTTCCCCTATCTCAAATTTGGAAAATTAGTAAAAATTGTAAAAAAAATTATTATAGGTTATAATTTATATGACTAAATTTTTAATGAGTCTAATTTCAAGAGAAATAGACGATAACATGATCTGAATCCCGTACTAAGAGATAATTGATATTTAGTAAAGAAAGGTTGAAGTTGTCAAATAGTAGAATAGGGGAAAGTTTAAAGAATAAATTGTACTTATTGGCTAGATAAAGAATTCTAAAAATTTTATGGTAAGAATATATGTGAGTCTAGTTTTAGGGAAAATTAGTAGATCTTGATTTCGAGTTTCGTAACTCCAGATATAAATAATTTAGTAACTATGACTCGAGAAAATAGCATGACCAGAATATATGTAAACGTGTAATTATGGTTGTATTACCTTGAGAAGCACATTGGAATATTGCTTATTATTTTCATATAGACTAACTAAGTGTAAATCTTACTCCCTCCTTTTCATTTCTTTAGTGATGTCAGGTTAGCTCGGGGTTGGAGATCGTCGCAGGCAGCATCACACTATCAAGCCATCACCTATAGAGTATTGACATATGTGTACTAAACACCTTCAAGTGAGTGGAATTTAGTTTTTATGATAGATGTTGTTATGATTAGCCAAATGTATTGGCTTATATTGATTCATTGCATATAGCCATGAGATGTGGCTTATAATGGTTATGGCTTGTAAGCCTATTTATCCATGCTATGTGTTAATGTTTTGTAATGTGGTTATGTGATTTTGCTTGATTACTATGAATGGGAAGTGTATGGCATATGGGCATAACGAATGCCTTAGGACCATTTGAAGTGGTCATGGCCATGGAATAAATGCGTGACATGGTAATAAATTGATAATGATTGAACATGAACCTTTGTTGAATAAACAAAGATTGAGTGTTGGGTAAAATGTTGTGATTAATTGGTAAAAGTGGTCATCAATATGACAAGGCTATTGAATGTGAATTGGAATGTCTAACTTGGTGTAACATGAGAAATTGAAAAACACATGTATGACAACATGAAAATGCTTTAATTGGGTTTTATTAAAGAATAATTGACCATTGAATTGATGTTATAACATGTGTTTATGATATATTTAAGTATGAAAGAGATTAAGGGCAACAAAAAAAAAGGGCTTGGAAAATGGCTTAAGTGTTGGCGACACGGGCAGAGACACGGCCGTGTGTCTCAGCCGTGTGGATGACACAGCCTAGCACACGGGTGTATGGCTTGGCCATGTGGTTAAATTTCATTTGCTGACGTTATAGTTAGAGAGTTACACGGCCTGAGGACATAGGCGTGTCCACACGGGCGTGTGACCTTGTTTCATGAAAATTTTTCTAAGTTTTCCCAAAACTTTCCAAAGTTCTCGGTTTAATCCCAAATCACCTTTATGCATGTTTAGAGCCTCGGTAGCCCGTTTAAGGGACATCATGCATACGTGATTGAATGTTTTTAATTTAAATGAAATTTTATGGCTCGAATTCGCATGTGTGCTTACAATTATGTCCGATAATGCCCCGTACCCTATTTCAGCCTACACACACGCCCAAATTGGCCTTACCCTTGTGGCCCACATGGCCTGGACCAAAATCCACACGCCCATGTGACATACCCGTGTGGGCCCACACGCCTAACTTGGCCTAGCCTGTGTGGTCTACACGGCTACACTCAAGCCACTACACGGCCGTGTTCTATGCACGGCCATACTTTCGCCGACCATACGGTCGTGTCTCACCCACAGCCATCCATACTGGCGTCCATACACCCGTTGTGGCATCAATAGATCATTTTTTGGCTTTTGCCAAAGTCTCGTTTTCGGCGTTTCGGGTTCACACCTGATATCGATTTGATGCAAAACCGCTCCCGAGCCTTCCAAAACCTAAAAATAGCATACCAAACATCAATTAAGTGACTAAATTTTCAAATTCGTCATCAAAAATTCGAAAAAAATTGACTTACCAACAATGAGAACTTTGGTAACCCCGATCAAACAAAGGAAGCGAACTCACAGTTCAACGCCTTCTCCTATACCATAAGATACATCAACATTTCAACCTTCAGAAAACAATGATAAAAAGAATACAATGGAAACCCACTTACTGATTACCCGAAAGACAAGGATTCAAAACGCCCAATAGTAGGGATTAACAATAAGGACAAGAGCGAAGAAAAGAGTTTAATTTCCGTTAACGAGAAAAGGAAACCGCAAGAGCAAAAATGAGGATTTTGTTTTTGGAAGAAGAAAATTTTCAAAACAGAGGGAATTTGGGAAAAAAATAACAAAAATAAAATTTAATTTTTATATCCCCCAACTTCCTACTAACACCTTAATCCCAACCACTTCAGAATTTTAATTCCACCAAAACTCTACCATAAAACCGAGGAAAAATAATACCCATGCTCGTGTAGGGATTCGAACACAAGACCTCCAACACACTAACTCCTTTACCACTCGAACCAGCAGACTCATTCTAATATGAATTAACAGATAATTTAATAAAAGCCCACTGAACAGGAATAAGACTTGGATCTAAAAATAACAAAAATTTCCAAAGGTGAGACTTGAACCCAAGATCTTTCACACACTCCCAGAACACTTAACCACTAAAGCAAATACACCTTTATGTTAGATAGTTATAGAATCAAAAATAAATTATTCAGGGTGTTTCACTACTTCTTTTGTACTTCTTATGCCTATAAATAGAGACTCTGATAAAGCATTGTAATCATCCCTTTTGATCAATAAAGTACATCTTCTATTGCTTTCATATTTTCTCTATTCTTTATTCTCTCCATCTCTCTTTATTTTATAACACGTTATCAGCACGATCTTGCTCAAAGTGATAGTTCCTTTTTATCAACGATCAAATTTATTCTTCATGGTTTTATATCTTTTATGGCAAGATGCAAAGTTCTTACATGAAGTTTCTTTTATTTAATGTTATATCTGATTATTATTTTTCATTCTTCTTTCATTATACATTATCATTGTTCTGATTAACTTATTTTTCTTTTTGTTCTTAAGGATGGTGAAAGATTTGATAATGTTATCTATATGAAATCAAAAAGTAAGATTCACTCTCAAAGTTTGCTTTTTGATATTTGCTTGGGAATGATTTATTTTTCTTCATTACAAAGGATGTTTATAATCACTACTTCTCATCCATGGTAACGTAAGTCAATCTAATCAACTTCTTTTGAAATTTGATTTGATTTCTATTAAAAAGTTCAATTTATATAATTTACTATCCATATCTCTATAAATTTTTAAAACCCTTCACGCATTTAGTTATTGGAATTTTTATGTGGAGATAAATATTTTTTACATTTTTAAGAGAACTAATTGGTTTAATTTTGATTTTGATTAAGATATATAATTGTTGCAAAATGTGAGTAAAAATACATACTTATCATGAATTTTGGGATATTCACCCTGTTTGTGATAATTTCATATCATTGTAAAATTTGAGATGAAGTTATGTCATAAGAGGTAGAGGTTAGAAAATGGTTATGTTCAAACTTTTATAGCTGTAAAGTTATTTTAATTTGACATTATAATATTTTGTATTTTGTTGTGGTATGATATATAAAATATATATTATCTAACCACAATGATTTATTAGTGACATGAATTTATTATTTATTACATTTAATATATGTTTTATTTATACATATTCATTTATTTTTATATGAATAAATAAAAATTTATTTAAAATAAATTAAGCATTCATTAAGGTTATACAATAAAATGATTATATGCTCATCAAGAGCTTATATTAGATCAAATTGTAAAAAGCTCTTTAAGAGCTTATATTTTAGCTTATTGCGATGCAAAATTTTATAAAATATAATATTGTTTTTCAGATCAAGAAGATATATGTTGAATAAAACCTTCATGTGTTTTACATTAAAATCATATATATAAATAACATGATATACTCATGTATTTGTATTATATATATTCCCCGAAGGAATTTATTAACTATATTATTTAAATATCTAATGTGCTCATGTAGTAGCAATATTGGGAAAATGACTTGAAAAGTATTTTTAAACGATCTCATACGTTTTAGTGGCTAAGCAATACAATAAGTTACCAATGACAAACTATGAAATTCTTCCCACTAGTTTGCTTCATTCCCTGAAGTGGATGTAACAGTACATAACAATTATGAAAAATGAAAATATAGAGATCATAATTGTTGTTGTAATTGAGGATGTGATTGACGACTAATCATGACAACATGAATAGATAGATTTTGATTTGAAATCCACGCATGTTTTGTGATGGTGATTATGAAATAAAGAATCAATGGAGGCATTTAGAAGTCTGTCCTACCAGATTTATTGCATTCCCTGAAGTGAATGCAAAAATAAAGAAAATAAATGATATAATCATGGACCACTAAAAGTGGGAACATAGTAATAAATAAGAGAACAATGAGAGTTCCCAAGATAAATCTTCAAAGGATAAATATAACTTACGTTATCAATGTGATATGAGAGATTATTAGCGACATATGTGGCATATGCCTAAATATTTTGTTTCTATTAACATTTTTTGAGGAATGATATGAGAATGTAGTAATAAATTCTATCATTATAGATAGAAAATATTTATCTTATTTGGTACTAAAACAAACAAATATTATTCCAATATTTGATAGTACAAAATTATTTGAAAGCTCTAGAAGAGCTAATATATTAATATTTTGTGATGGTTAATCTATTGGTTTTAAAAGATATTTATAATGGATCTTATATTGAGATTGTGAATGATGAAAATATTATATTTCATATGAATCACCATTGCTATAAATATCTATTTTGAAATGATGAAAAAGAGAGGATTGGGTTATTAATTTATATTTATTTTATAATATTTGTGATCTTCTTTTGTCATCATCCCCGTTAAGGGGTTGGAAGCAAAATATTAATAAAATATGATAATTCTGTTTAAAGCTCGTTATGGTTGGATGCACCTAAAGTTGCAAATTTTTTTAGATATTTGAAGATTTTTACATATTCCTTGAAGCGTATATTGCATATAATTGTTTGGAAACTATATTTATTTTATTGACTTAGTAGTATTATAATATTCACATTGATTTAGATATTTCCAGTCATAAATGTCACAATAGCACTTATATGTGGATACAAAGTAAAATGAATGATAGTAAAATTATTAATTTGTTACAATATAGTACAATTGAAACACATGTTAAAGTAAACCAGAAGTTTACTGATACAAATGCATTTACTACTTGGCGTGACCAATTAGATCATCTTGGATCATATATGATGCGAAAATTAATTAAGAATTCATATGGAAATTCATTAAAGAACCAGAAGATTTTTTAATTTAAAAGAATTCTCATATGTTGTTTGTTCTTAATGAAAATTGATTATTAGAAACTCACTAGCTAAAGTTGAGATTTAATGTCTTGCATTTCTGAAATGAATATGTGCCTATTTGTAATGCCCTAATTTTCGAGAATTCTGTGAATGTTGGCATAGGTTTAATTATGTTAGTGGGCCTCTAGAAGGCCCAAGCTTAAGATAGAACCCGGCAATTTTAGTTAATTTTTGTTCCATAAGAAAAAGGGGGTGAAATTATGAAATAGAGCCTATGTGAAAATGTTGCTATAGGCTAAATTGAAGTGGCCAAATAAATAGGAGTGCAAAATAGGAGGATTTGCATGACAAACCTCCCATTTTACATGAAGTGGCCAGCCATCATGTTGTTGTAGACAATATGAGCACTTGATATCCATAATTCATGGCACAAATTGATAATGAGTTAGGTAAATGTTCCATGATAATGGATCAGGTAAATATTCCATGATAATGGGTTAGGTAAATGTTCCATGATAATGGTTTAGGTAAATGTTTTATGATGGGCATTTCATGTCTTTTGTATTAAAGAATTAAATGGATGAAATATGAAATTTTATTAAAAGAAAAAGGGGTGAAAAGAACAAAGTTTTGTCCATCTTTGTTCATCATAGCCGAAAGTTAGAGAAGAGAAAGGAGAGGAGAAAGCTCTTAAGTATTCGGTCTCTAGGAGGAGGAAAATTGAAGGTAAGTTCTTGGTACCTTGCTTTTATTTTGAGGTTCATGAGTTCTTCTTGATTCTACCTTAACTCTTGAAGCATATTTTGGTTTTTAGTTGTGTTGTGAGCATTTAGTCATTAATTAAAATGAAGGAAATGGTTGTTGTTTCATGTTCTTTTGATGAAAAATGGAAGATAGGTGAAGTTGAGCCAAACAAATGAGCATGCATGTGCCTTAGATGCTAAGGGGAAAAATCGGCTAACATGTTGTGCTTTAAAATGATGAAATGGAGATTATACTTAAGTAAAATCATAAATATGTGATGATTGATTGGTGATATACATGTTTAAATAACATGCATGCAAGTTATGTGTGAAAGAGTGATTTGTTAATAAATCTGCTTGGGACAACAGCAGTAACGTGACTTTGGAAAATCACCATAAATTGTGGGAGATGAGTTATAAGCTGCATAAATTATGTAATTAAAGCTTAATGAATCTAGTTTCAAACGGAATAAACGAGAACATATTTTGAATTCGGTACAATGAGAAATTTGATTCATAATGAAGAGTGGTCAGATTAGTCAAACAGTGAAACATGGGAAACTTTAAGAAAAATCTGGTATTGATTGGCCATACAAAAAATTCTGAAAATTTTATGGATAGAAGATATGAGTCTATTTTCAGGGAAAATTAACAGAACTTGATTTGGATTTTTGTAGCTCCAGTTATAAATAATTTAGTGACTGTTGCTCAGGAAGACAGCTTGCAGTGAAATTATGATTATGTGGTAAACATTGACAAAAATTTGTTAATGAGTTGCTTATTGTTTTCTTATAAGCTTACTATGATCTGTAGGTGTGGTTGGCCGAATATTGTAAGGGGTTAATATGTAGTTTGTATTTGAATAGTTAGATTAACGTGTTAGTAATCCAATTGTAGGCGGTTCATGTGTGGATCTCGTCAGCATATCGTCGCAAACAGGTGTGTAACTGACACCCTCTCATAGACTAGATTGGGAAAAGCCGAAAAGCCGCAATGTTGAAAAATCGGTATTTTGGGAATTTGCGAGTGTGCGAATGCTCGTAAGATAGTTGGGTTTGTATATTTGGTAATCTAAAGTAATAAACTACAGTACGCGCGATTTCGTACATTTTGATAATTTGGGCTTAATGGGCTAAAGATCGGGTTCATGGGCCAACGGGCCCCATTTGGTAAGTATGCGCGGTCAGTGTTCTGATAGTACATAAATAGTTAGGATATGCATGAAAACCCTAAAAGCAGCTAAATTACTATAATACCCCTATGTATGGAAAATTACTGTTATACCCCTTGGTGCAAAAATTACCGTTATACCCCTAGGGTTAATTTTGACTGAAAAGCATGACGATCTGATTCTGTATGATGTATGCCATGATTATATATCTGTTGCATGGGGACATGGGTTATATTATGGAGGAAGCGTCCTGGTGGCTATGCCACAATTATCTGATCTGGTGGCTCTGCTACATATATCTGTTCTGGTGGCTATGCCACGATTATCTGATCTGGTGGCTCTGCCACATATATCTGTTCTGGTGGCTCTGCCACAATATCTGTATCTGGTGACTTCGTCACAATATCTGGCAGCCTCGCTGCGATTTCTGTGGTGTGTAGCGGTTGGGTAGGTCGAGTAGTCTCCCCACATGGTGTAAGGCTGGTACGGGGGTGTTATGGATGAATCTGGGTTGGGTTTCTGCATAAACATGTAATATCTATTCTGTTCTGTTATGGGCCTATGGGCTTTATTCTGAATTCTGTTCTGGGCTAAGGCCAACTTATTCTATTTCTGTGGTTTGAGTTGATATAGGCTATGGTTGGGTTAATTTACACACTGAGTTTCCCCAAACTCACCCCTTTTATTTCCATCCACGCAGGTAATCCCCAACCATAGTGGGCTTGAAGTTGTGAGGGAATTCGGAGTGGCCACCCGTTCTGAAAGTTTGATTTTCTTCTAGTGAACTGGACATCCTTTTAATTACGTTTGAGGTTTTGGGCTTTTAAATGTAATAAGGCCGCTTATTTATTTTTGATGGTTTTTATATGTTTTATTAAGATAGGTAATATTTATATTTAACTGTTGAAATTGGATAGCTTTAGGGCGCGTTTTCAAAAACAGTAATTGATTTCAAAATAACACGAAAACAAGCAAAGCTTCCGCAATGAAGATATTTTCCAAAATTAATCACTTTTCCTAAAAAGGACTTAATCAAATCTGTTTCCTAGAAATATACATGACGTTAAGGTATGGCAATGGCAGTTTGCATGTCTAGGATTGGATCTGAAGGGAGTTTGGTACTTAAGCAGTCCGATAGACTCACCTCCTCTTTTCCGGTTTCCTACCTGGTGCACAGCTTCCATTCACTTTAACCTATAATGAAATCATCTTTTAAAACACTCAGAAGTTTTCTTTCTGGATCAGTAATGTTTTGAATGCTTCGATGTGGCATGTCGGATCCGGCCATAACGTCTGGGCCGGGTAAGGGGTGTTACACTATTCCTCCACCATGTGGATAGTTTTGATATTAAATGATTTTGGTAGATGCATTTACAAAATAATCACATATGCGTTTGCAACCTGTCGTTTGCAAGATTGCTTGTTTAAATAATTAGTTTCATATCATGCAATTAAGACAATTCATCTTGCTAATACTGATGACTTTATATCTCAATATTTTATTGATTGAGTTTGAAAATTTTTTGTAAAAGTTTGTTATTTATGCGCATAATGGTTTAGAGAAATTATTGATTGGACGCCTCTAATTAATGTCTAAACCATTACTTATGAGAACTAAACTTCCTATTTCAACATGAGATTATGTTAATTTATGTGTTGTACGCATCAAGCCAATAAGTTATAAATACTCTCCGTTACAATTGGTTTTTGATTAAGAGCTAAATATTTCTCGTCTTTGAATTTTTACATGGTTGTATATGTTCCAATTACTCCACCACAACGCACAAAGATGAGTGAATACTCAAAGAAATTTGAGAATATATACTAATTACAAGTTTCTTTATATTATTAAATGTTTTGAATGTATTCGAGATTCAATTATGACATGATTTGTAATCACAGTTTTGATTCGATAGTTTTCCCGACACTAGGGGGAGAGAAATAATAACTTGTAATGAGTTAGGGGGAGAGTAATTTGAACCAGAAGTTCAATATGGATAATTCATTACAAGTTAACTATTAGATGTATTTACAAACTTAATGAGAATAACCAAGTGTTATATACCATCTAATATTTTTAATTTGAATCAAAGTTCCAATAGGATAGTCAGTTAGAATAAATAATAGTGATCAGTTCCAAAGATGAAAATTCTTCTAGATGGTCATATAGTGGAGACGGGTGCTTCAGAAGAGACCTAAGACATAACTAATAAGTAAAACTTCAAAAGAGATACAGTTACCTGAAATTGAATTTTAAAATAATGAAAATAAGAGATCTCGATAAGTTATGTCAATTCGAGAAAATGTGGAACTGAATAATAAAAGTGGTTGACAATGATTTTGCATGCAATATTATTATTGAAATAATGAAATAAAAGGGAGATCTCGAATAAACCTAATAAGAAAAATAGATATGAAATAAATCAATCAAAATAGAAAGACACAACTCAAGTACAATTAAATTCGTGGAGTTTTTGGACTAGTAGTCCAAATATCTAAAGGTATAAAGCCAGTGAGTGTGTAATTGAAGTAGTTTTACAAAAGAGGAATAAAAATATGAAGTTTTTCACTAAGTCCTAGAATTGATTATGAAAAGATATAATATTCTTTTGTGGTGGATACAATAACCTTTAGATATATTATTAAATTGACAATTCATAGAAGATTTAATTTATGCCTAATGGTTATTGTTACTAACTTTTATGAAGCACTATATAGTAAAATTTTTATTAAAATCCTTGAAGGATTTAGGATACTAGAAGCATATTGAAATTCTTGAGAAATTGTTCATTTATATGAACTGAAATAATTTGAACATATGTGGTAAATTTGACTTAGTGAATAGTAGTTGAAGGAGGACTATAAAATGATCCAAAATACCTATTTGTGTTTTTATAAAAGAATTATGATTAAAGTTTCTTATGATTATTGTTGAATCCCCTGAAGAGAGTAAAATATATTTCCCCAAATTTCCCTCACTCACAACTTTTAAAAGAATGGTAATATAAATGCTTACCAAATACATTCAAATAGTCATTTGAAAAATTAGTATTCAAGATTGAATACGTAGAATTTGAGAAAATATGTGATGTTTTCATAAGGGGGAGTAAATACGTGTTGCACTCTTTTTCCCTTAATCGAGGTTTTGTCCCATTGGGTTTTCCTGGTAAGATTTTTAATGAGGCATCATATTATGCGTATTATAGATTGTGTACTCTTTTTCCTTCATTAGGTTTTTATCCCACAGGGGTTTTCCTAATAAGGTTTTAACAAAGTACATTATCTACCAATGGATATCCAAGGGGGAGTGGTATGAATATCTTAGTAAGTGGATGTCCATCATG
Source organism: Gossypium hirsutum (assembly GCF_007990345.1). Lineage (NCBI taxonomy): Eukaryota > Viridiplantae > Streptophyta > Magnoliopsida > Malvales > Malvaceae > Gossypium > Gossypium hirsutum. Next base: position 87,944,580 of record NC_053431.1, read on the forward strand.
ATCAATATAAAGTTTTATTATACTTTAAATTCTAGTAGTTATTAGAATTAGATCTCTACTTATTTTATACTTCTTATGCCTATAAATTGAGACTCTGATGAAGCATTGTAATCATCCCTTTTGATCAATAAAGTACATGCTCTATTGCTTTCATATTTTCTTTGCTCTTTATTCTCTCTATTTCTCTTTATTTTATGACAAATCCTAGGTTTTTTATTATAGGGTTATTAGGTAATAAGGGAAATAATTTCAATGAGATTTCTCTTAGTTATTGAAAAAGTGAGGAGAAATTAGTTTCTAGGCACAACAATGGTAACTATAATTAATTTACTGAAGAATATTAAATTTATTTTTGTATCGATAAGCAAACACGGGAATCAAAATTGAGATGTCGCCTTTGACTAGACTTTTATATATTGATTTCTCGAATTTTATTTTTAATTTTTCCATTCATAATTTTTAATTTTAGTTTAAGTTTTTAATTTTAAAACTCCCTTTTATTTTTATTTTGTTTTGTTGAACAAATAAAGTTTTATCAATCCTTATGGATATGATCCTACTCACTATTATTTACAACTTTATTTATTTTTATTAAGATTTTCCTTTTTGTTAGATTCAACATCCACCAAAGATGAAGAATATTTTATGAAGATCTTGATATAATGCACTTGCCACAAATGAAAACTTGGCCAAACACTTGAGACATGATGATCAGAGCAATCTGGGAGGGTGAAATGAGTTCAAATCTGTTGGGACCTTAACTGCCATGTTTCTAAAAGTTTCATCTCATTTCAATAACCTATTGAACTACATGTTTTGTCATCATCACTACACCAAAACAGGTTTTTAGCAGCGTTTTAATGAAAAACACCGCTAAAGATCCAGCATTAGCAGCACTTTTTGAAAAACGCCGCTAAAGATCGAGCACTAGCGACACTTTTTAAAAAACTCCGCTATAGGTCACCTTTAGCGGTGTTTTTTAAAAAAATGCCGCATAAAATTATGCTCACCACCGCGGCTTTAGAGGCGCTTTTCAAAAAACCCCGCTATAGATCGAGTATTAGCTGCGCTTTTTAAAAAACGACGCTAATGCTCAATCTTTAGCGGCGCTTTTCAAAAAACGCCTCAAAAAGTTTTGCAAAATGCCGTTATTTTATATATCGAGTATTAGTGGCACTTTTTGAAAAACGCTGCAAAAAACATTTCATCATCTATTTATAATTTAACTGGTTTATTTATATTAAAATGTAATTTATTTTTAATTTAATATTTAAATTCTTCAGAAAAAAATAATGACACATAGAAAAAATTTGAAAGTAAAAATATTTGTTAAAAATGAAAAAAATTAAAATGATATTATTTAAAATAATTTTAAAGATTTTTGGTATACAACTGATTTGTTTTTAATTTATATGTTAAATATTTTCTTATATAATTGTAAAAGAGATAGTATTAATTTTAAAATATTGAATTAATTATCATTATAGTTTAGGGTTTACGATTTAGGGTATATAGTTAAGGGTTTAAGGTTTATGAGATACTATTTTAAGGTTTATGGATTATGGGTTTAGGGATTATGGTTTAAGGTTTATGGTTTAAGGGTTGGGGTTTAAGGTTTAAGGGTCGGGGGTTAAGAGTTAGGGGTTCAAGGTTAATGGTTTATGTTTTAGGATTTAGGGTTTAGGGATTAGATTAATTAGTGTTTTTTAATTTATATGATAAATATTTTCTTATATAATTGTAAAAGAGATAATATTAATTTTAAAATATTAAATTAATTATCATTATAGTTTAGGGTTTACAGTTTAGGGTATATGGTTAAGGGTTTAAGGTTTATGAGTTACTATTTTAAAGTTTATGATTTAGGGTTTAGGGTTTAGGATTTAGTGTGCAATTGTATACATGAACTTTAATTTGATCCAGTTCTTGTGAATTATTAACACAATTATTGATATAACATCATTTTATATTTATATATTGCATACATAAATATTTATATATATTCAATATAAAAATATTTTGATGTATTTATTTTTTAAAATGTGTATGATTAAATCAAAATTAAAGTTTCAACTATACATTTAAACCATAATTAGAATTTCACGTCTACAATTACACATTAAACCGAAATTCATATATAATTCTGAGATGTATCTTTATCAAAATTTAGGTGTATACATATAATTAAATGTCATTTATATAAAAATCTAAACAACTAATGCGGACCATACTTAAAAGAATAATGTTTGTATTGCTGTGTCATTTTATATTTTTTTAATTCATCGATTTCATTTTATTTCTGTTAAAGTTTCCTTTTGTATTTTATATAATAATTTAAAAATTATAAAAATCTTCAAAAAAATTAAAAATTAAAAATTAAAAAAATAAAGAACTTAAAATTTTAATATTTAATATTTTATTCCATATTTCAGTTCATATTCAAAATAAAAAAAATCCAAAAAGATGATAATCTCAACACAAAAATTTTGAAAAAAAATAGAAAAAAATATGTTAAAAATGAAAAAAATTAAAATTAAGCAATAGTGACGTTTTTGGGAAAAACGCCGTAAAAAATTAAGCTATAGAAACTCCACAAAAAGCCATTATTTTACCAAAAAAATCAAAATCCCGTTCACTCCCAAAAAATGAATTTTTCTTAGCCGCTCGTTACTCCCTCTTCTTCTCATCCTAAGGGTCAGTTTTGCATTGCTTTTCAAAAGTACTTCTGGCTCCAAAAGCACTTCTGGAAGAAAAGCTGTGCAGAACAAGCTGCTTTTGGCTGAAATTTTTAACTTTTCAGAAGTGCTTTTGAAAAGTACTTCTGAAAAGAAGAAGCTAAAATTTTTAGCTTTTCCTCTCCCAAAAGCACTTTTAGTGCTTAATTACTTTTTCACCTATCCAATAACATAGTACTTTCCTTTTTTTCTTGGTACTTAATTACAAATATGTTAAAGTCATTAATTAAAAATAAAAAAATATTTTTTAAAATATTAATTACAAATATTTGATAGTTATATTTAAATATTTAAAATATAGTTTATATATTCTAATTAAATTTTATAAATAATTAATATTTATTACTTAAAAATATTTAAAATTTATATTTTATATATTAAAATATTAACAAGAAGTTATAATAATTTTTTTATATTCTTACTAAAATATAATAATATTAACAAATTTAAATATTATTTAAATGTATATTTGTTACTTGATAATAACATGTCTAAAATAAATATTTTATTTCTCGAAAGCATTAAACACTCAAATTTTAAATTAAATTTTTCAAAAACACTTTTCACAAGCAGTCTTCAAAAAGCATTGCAAACTAACCTAAATCCCCCAAATAAAATTTAGCTACTCTTTTGCTCATTCAGAACTTTTAACTCCATGCCCATTGCCATTTTTTCTACCTCAACCTCGATTCTTAAACGCCCAAATTTGGAACCCTAGATTTTTCTCTGCAGAACTTTTCTTAATCCTTATTCCATCTTTGATTTCGAGAAGCGTAAGTGGCAGCGTCCAGACGGTAAACGCCACTGCCACAGCCATCGTTTCCGCCGAGTCCTCATTCCATCCCTGAGTCTTCAATTGTTTTAACTATTCCAATCTCTGAGGCCAACTGCTTCAATCTCTTCTATCAAGTCTATTTACCCTCTCTCTGATCACTGTAACATTTCCATTCCCTCTTTTTATTTTCTCCAATTTATCTTTTCTTCTTCTTTTTAATGGTGTTTAACATTTGCAACAAATTGATGGGTTTTTTTTTCTTTTACCTTTTATCGAAGTGTTATAAATCATTTACTATCGATTTTCCTTTTCAGACTATGGAGGTGATCATCCGCGATACGGATCTACACTAGCTTCCCACAAAGGCATGGGCACCTCGTTCGCAAGGGCACCGGTGGCCGATCTTCCGTCAGGTCCTTTTTTTGGGATTTGAACTTTTTTCTTTAAAAGTTTTCTCTTTGAATGTCAAATGATTTTCCCTTCCCCTGCAGTGGCATTATAGCTACTGTTTCCGGCGCTACTGGATTCCTTGGTCGTTATCTTGTGCAACAACTGGGTAATTTAAACTTAATCTCGTAGTTATTATTGCACATTGTTTTGCCTTAATGTGTACATTACGGAGAGCTTCTTGTTGTTGTTGTTGTTGTTGTTGTTGTTGTAAGGTTTATTTGTGTATACTAATTTTTTTTCTTTTTCTTTTAGCTAAAATGTGATCTCAGGTGTTAGTTCCCTTCAGAGGCTCCGAGGATAACCCTCATCATATCAAGTTGATGGGAGGTTTAAGACAGGTTGCATACCTTATGGAATTGTGTTTTTTCCCCTTCTTTCTTTGAATTCATATTGAAGTGCTTATTGTGTTTTTATTTGGTTTTAATTTGATATTTCTCTTTATCACATAGTGCCAATGAAATACGATCCGAGGGATGAAAATTCAATCAAGGCTGTGATGGAAAAAGGCTAATGTTGTTATCAATCTCATTGGTACACAATGCCTTTCTTCTGATAATACCAATGAAATAAATTTAAATGTTGGATTTGTTCGTTTGATCAGTCTTGCTAATATTGGCAGGAAGAGAGTATGAGACAAGAAACTTTAACTTTGAGGAAGTGAACCATTTCATGGCAGAACAACTGGCAATGGTATGTTGGAACTTTTATTCACTTTGAAATTGGCACCCTTGATCTCTTGATGATGTTATTAGCATGAATTTAGATCAATTCTTGTGTATGGGCTAAATGTTATTCCAGTCCCTGTTTTGGACAAAGGTGTGGGGTTCGAAGTAGAAGAAAATGAATTGTTTAGAACCTTTCAAGAAAGGAGAGTTGGGTATGCTTGCTATTTTAGACTCTATCGTATGGGTCTTTAAATTTGAATGTAAATAGCAAGTTGTTTAACTGCATTTCCCTTTTTTCATTTGTGCTAATATTTATGACAAAGTTAAGAAACAGTGTATAGTTTGTGACTTATGTTACATCATCTTCTGCTATCAACCATGTCTACTTTTAACTAAGCTTAATTTTGTAGAGTTTTTAGTTCTTAATATATTAGTTTTTCCTTCTTGATTTGACACTGACATTCTTAACCATCTATAATTTGATGATATATGAAGTGAGAACTTCTGTGTATTATGCTTTTTCATTTTTCAGTAATAAACTTCTGTGTATTATACATGACTAAATATTATGAATTTTTTTTGTCATTAATTTTTGTTTTGAAGTTTTTCTCATGTATTTCACTTTTGAATAAATGCATTACGTGTTTAAGGTTGCATTTGTGGCTTTTGTCACGAGCACAATTTTTTTAAGAACAGAACTGCATCCGGTAGATGAGATTAATGGCAACCTCTACCTCTCATGCCTTTTCTTCGGGGTGGTCCATATGATGTTTAATGGATTTTCTGAGCTATCCCTTCTCATATTTCAGCTTCCAGTATTTTACAAACAAAGAGAATCTATTTCATCCTGCGTAGATATGATCCGTCATCAGTTGGAGTATTTGTGCACCTTACTCTGCTATTGAAGCTGCAGTATGGTCTGGTGTTTTATATACATTGTTGGTTTTGCCCTTTCTGCTGGGAGGTATCTCCTATTTCACTCTCTCCCATGATGTTTTTTGCTATCAGAAATTTCTTCTCATTATTTCTAGTTTTTGGATTCAGATTTTTCCGCTTCACGTTCACCCAATTTGTATTACACCCAATGGCAATTAGTCTATTTCGAATGTTGGCTTCCCTTGCTCGAGATTTAGTCGTTGCAAATACCTTTGGGTCAGCTTCACTTGTATTTTTGTTGGGTGGATTTGTTATACCTAAAGGTATGTTGTCTAATATATTTTATTTAGGAATTAAAGATAAAATAATTTTGTTGCTGATTCTTAAAAAAGAAATATATATATATATTGTTGATTGATTTACTCTTCTTCTTTTAGACCAAATTAAGCCATGGTGCTTCATCAACATGGTTTACCTTCTGCTAAATATTGGTATTGGCTTGGAGTTTGTGTTTTCAAAATTTGAAATAAATCGAATAGATTACTGTGTTATATAAAATATAAGTATATTTTTATTTTTATTTTTTCATGGAACAAAATTAACATTTCATTTTATACGGTTTTCAACTTTTTATACACAATTTTTTAAATTAATATAATTTGGATTAATTTATTTAAATATTATTATAAATATAATAATTATTTAAATATTATTTAATTAAAACAATCACGGAAATGGAGTTTATTCCCTCTACTTATTTAGATATACTGACAGCTTGGTACAAAATTTTCCTGCTTATGCAAATATCTTCATATGTCAATTTGAAAAAGCTATATATATATATGATTATATTCCCACTTGTTCAGTTCCTATCCAATCACTGATGAACTTTGTGATATTTTGGCAGGTATGACCAAGGTGCTTATTAGAGCCTGTTTTTGAGGTTTGAAATCCTTGAGATTTATATTTATATTTATGTTTTGCAATTTATGGTGTCTGAAAGTTGTGATTTATGATATTCAAATGATGTATTTTAAGTGGTTCGAATGTGTTAAAGAGTTGATTTAATATAATTCTTAATGGTTGTTTATTGTTGCTCAAAGCATGATGAAATAAACATGTTAGGTATGGTTTAATACATGCCTTGCTGACCTGTAAGGTAGTCCAAAACAAGACAAAATTTAGTTGTTTTCAAGATGTTCGAATGTGGTTGTTCAAATGATTCTTCAAATTTTCCAAATGTGTTTTTAAGGTGCTCGAAAATGTCATATTAATGTTGTCCATATATGATTTTGAATGCTGGAAATTTGCAGCATTTAATTCCCTGCTTGAAGTTGATTAAACCATGCTGTAAATGCAAAACATTTATATGTTGTTCACATGCTAAATTAACCATTAGTGAGCTTAAAATTGATCTATTCGAATGTGTTAAATTCATTGTTCAATGTGATGTTATTTATGCTAATGTATTGAGTATATTAAGCTGTGCAATTTGATGTTATATGTGGCGTTAATGTTGACTTGTTAATTGCATATTTTATTATTAATCTGATTTAGGGTTCTGAATTTAGAAGAACCTTATCTAACTGGAATCTGATTCTGTTATTTTGGTTGGTTCTTGCCTTCATATGTCATTCATTAACTTTTGTTTCTTTTTTCTCAGGTTTGAGTTTTTGTTGGTTGCATGGTCCAGGATTAGCTGAATTCATGCATAGTGACCACTTGTTTGAGCTAACTACTGATCTTAAAGTGTGCATTCTATCATTATTTTGTTCTATTTGTATTTTGTTAGATTTCTGGTGTAATATGATGTGTGGTATTTTGTTTGATTGTTATTGATAAACTTTCTGTTTGGTGGCATATATATTTATATCATAGATATTATTCTTCTCAATATTTTGATAATGAATTTTATTTTTTTATATTTTTCATGACTTTTATAATATTTTATATTTTTTAAAAATTTTATGACTTTTAGCAGCGTTTTTGGGAAAAGCGCCGCTAAAGGTCATGACCTTTAGCGGTGTCTTTTTAGAGAAACGCCGCTAAAGGTCATGACCTTTAGCGGTGTCTTTTTAGAGAAACGCCGCTAAAGGTCATGACCTTTAGTGGTGTCTTTTTAGATAAACGTCGCAAATTTTAGCAGCGTTATCTATAGCGGCATTTTTTGCGGCGCTTGCTAAAGGCCTAAAAAAATGCCGCTAAAAGTCAATTTTGCTGTAGTGCATGTTCTATCCCATGTTCAAACAATATGTTTGGATAGACCTTTGGACATCCATTCAGGACAGCCTAAGTGTATTATAAAGTTGGCATTTTTTACTTTGATCTTCGATATGTATTATCCCCAGGCTATGTTTTATTATTTCCTAATTGTTGCTAATCGATTTTGGGTGAAGAAGAGAATGAATGATCGACTTGCCTTATCTTTAAATCTCATCTTTATCCTTTAAGCCATTTACTTGAGGATTAAACTAATTATTTTACTTATCTTGGAAAGTTTTATATGAGATAAATATTAGAGGACTTTATCTTGGATAAGTTCGGTGATTTTATCTACACAAAGTGACTTGGAGTAGCTACCATATTTTTCCAATAAACATGCATCATTTATGCATGGTTCGACACATCTTTAAGGAATACTAGTATTTCATTTTCTTGGATTTTTTGTTAAGGTTTTGCTTGTACTTTGCACTCATTTTAGAGGCCTTATTAGAGAGTTGAAAATTGTTGTAAGAGAGTTTATTTGGGTGAGTGATTGTATAAAGTTGGGCCTCTCTGTTGGGACTGCAATTACTTCTAGTGTAAAGGTAGATTGGGCTTTAGCTAATAGGTTACTGGATCGATTTTTTAATAAATCATTCACCTAGAAAGGTTTTATAGAGTAGGATTGTTTTTCAAATTGCACTAATAAAGTTTGTGTGCCTACTCTCTTTCTCTTGCTTGCTTATTGCCTTTATTACAATGTCATATTCGAACTTGTATTCAAACATTTGTTAGGACATTAAGTTGGGACAGAGCGAAAATAAGTTTCTTTTACAAATGGTATCAAAGAGAAGACTTTAAAAGATAGTTGAAGGTGACCCATTACACTGTTTGCTATCATGGAGGCTATAAAGGAAGTTCCATCTTTCATGCTCCACTTGTAACCTCCCAAAATTTTTTATTATTGAATATTGATATATTGAGAAATTTAGTAGAAATCTAATATGAGAAAATTAGAATATTTGAGGGATTAAATTAATTTTAATTTATCGGGAAGCCTTTAGAAAACAATTTTAGATAATCTAATTATCATTGGCCTAATTGGGTACAAATGCAAGAGTAGGGGTAAAATAGTAAATTTTTAATGGAAGGTATTTTAAACATTTAGAAGGACATGATATTAAGTATTAGAAATAATTTTTGACTTAGGGTGATTGGATGATGATAACACATGATAAAAAGTCCTTTGACTTTTTGACTTCTTCCTAATGAATATTATATTGTAAACATTTAAATAAAAGAAGAAATATCTCTTCTTCTTCCTTAAAAAGTGACCAATCAAGAAGTGTGGAGAAAATTCTCCATTTTTCTTAATTTCCTATCAATTTCTTGTAAAATCATCATTAATAAACCTTTATTGAGCAATATTCTTCATTATCTCCACCATCCAAGTGTTTAGTGTTTGAGCTCTAATGTGAGAAAGTGTGTTAGAGGAAGAAAATATGTGATTAAGGCATGAGTTTTTCAATTTTCATCTAATTCATGTATAAAAGCATATTTATTACAAGTTTTGGGTGTTGTTGAGCTATATTAATGACTATTTAATGTTTTGGTATTTATGAGATCTTTATTAATGGTGAAGAAATAGAAGAAGGACGGAAAATACTAGCAAAAAGGAAAGAAAATCTAGTAGATTGAGGTAGATATAGACTTCACTCTTCAAAAATTAGACTAGTCAAATAATTGGAAAATCCATTAAGTTACTTATTTTGAATTAATATTGTTTCTAATTGAATTGTTATAATTATCATTTTGAATATGTTTTGGTATGTTAATGTCTCAATGCTATGAAAGTGTGGTTAATGACAATAAAATAATTTTTAAATGATTTTCAAGTTAAGTCTCTTGTAGAAAAATTAATATGAGTTTGAAACTTGATTTAGTAGCTTAATGTTATGATTGAAACTATTATCCCATGATATAGTGTTTATTGCCTTGAATATCATTTCAAACTGTAAACCTGTATAGAGATTTTTTAACACTGGCATTCTAGGGATTCTGAAACAAGGCCTTAGTAGCTTAGTTAAATGGTTTGGATATGATTGGAATGCCAATAGGGCATTTCTATTACTAGTACTTCTATTATTAGTACTTTGACACTTCAGCTACTGGCACTTTTTGTGCAATTCTGATCTGGTCTTCATACACCCACATTTCAATGTTTCTGTTATCGTAGCTCTGAACAACTAGTCCTTAGTATCCCCTCTTTATTTACAAATGCTATTATTTACAAACTACCATTTTGGAAACTAATTAGTTTTTTTTATTCCTGAATTTTTTATTAGATGTTATGACTATTTTTTTTCAAATATTTTACAAACTATTGTATAAAGTTTGAATTACCATTTAAATGGTAACTATATAGGAAATTTTCATATTATCTTACTAAGCTTTGTGCTTAACGCATAGTTGTTTTTGTGAGAATGTCTTCTGAATCAAGGCTCAGTGCTTTTCGAGGATCACAAGCAAACACCATTGTCAACATCGAAGAGTATGAAATTTTTGTATTTGTAATTGGTACCTATTAGAAAGTACTAGAAAAGTCTTTTTGTAACACCCCAGTCCGCCCGTCTGACCGGCGAAGGGCGAAATTACCTAAAAACAGAAATAATTTTTGAATTTGACAAAAAACATTGGTTTTATTAATTAAGTTAATCAATATAATTTTAAATAAACAATATTAAAATGACACTTGACAAAGTAGTATATTTTAAAACAAAACCAAAGGAAAATAAAGATAAAATTTTCGAAAATTTCACTCAGTGGATTAAATATCTAAAGCACAAATCAAAGGGGAAGTAAGAGTAAGCCTTAATTCCAATAACACAAAAGTAAGTAAATTGGCGAAGTGCCATCATTTGAAATGGTTCAACAAAAGCTCAATCCGCCATTACAATTCATTTACAAGAGATTTGGACCACAGGCCACCCCAATTCGATATGCATGTTACGACAGAATGAAGAATGGCTCAAAAAAGAGTCCGCTGGCTGGTTGAGTCCCTTTAAAAGCCCACTATCTCAACAGATCCTGAAATGATAGGGGAAACTAGGAAAGTTCATAATGAACTTAGTGAGTACCAAGGATAAATAATAATCTTTTACAAAAATCAATAATACCAACAATTTACACACAAATACACCAGCATGGTTGTGTACGAACAATTGGCGGATTCATAACTTCAAACACTTAAGGTTCACTGGCGGATACTATCACCACTAAATGCAACCACTAGTAAATTCAATTTTCAAGCACGTATTAGTTATGCATAATTATAACACCTACAATTTCACTACAATTGAAGTTAGGTCACATGCGCACACTTTCCACTGTTAAGCACAATTCACGCGGATACGCATTTATTTAAACACTATTCACGCACATTAACTTTACGTAACCCTTTCATGCTCTGTATGGACTATTTATGGAGCCCTTCTTTACGTTAGCTTCTGATCCACATATTGCTCTAAAGAGCCACAATTTGATATTCACAGTAACGCTCCATTGAGCCAGTATTTCATATATCAAACCGAACCTCTGCAAATCCTCCTAGTTAATTCGAACATTTACGTGTTCCCTTGCACGGATAGTGCATTCACCAATCACGGTTTGCATTTGCATGCCCTACTGGAGGTAAATCTTATATCATATCAAAATATCCATACATTTCTCCCATCACATGTCAATAGTTTCCACCATTTCCCCCTTTCGCCATTCTAGATACGAAGCTTGTGTGCCAAGGAAGAGTGTCCATTTACAACCATTCATGCATATATTGTTATCATCATTTTAGTTGGTGAACACAAACATGTACAACTGATTTTAAATAAACTTACTTGCCTGATAGACAACATTATCATAAAATTAGCTGGGATTAAACAAGAAGGCAAGTGAAAGGAACTCATTAGAGATTACCAGAAAAGTTTTGCCTATTCTACGGGTTCTTTTCCATTTGGACTCAAGCCTTCTCCCATTTCTTTAGCTAAATAAAATTAAACACTCTATTAAGTACAAAACAATTGAAATTTAATTTAAAAACAAGAATTGGAAGCATGCAAACATTAACCAAAAATGAGTTTCTCCCTTTTGACCTCTAGTAGAAATCTATATAAATGGTTCTTACAACCGTATCATTCCATGGATATTTAACTAAAGAAGAACTCAAGAATTTACCAGTAGTTGTCTTGAAAAAGTCAATTACTAATAAACCTGAACGCTGGTACCTTCTTCACACAGCGAAGAACACACACTAGGTTTCTCTTGAAAGAATAATGATGAACAAAGAAACAAAAATTTAAAGTCCTTATCCATTAAGCTTTCCTCTTATTTATATAGGAACTATCACATAATTCCACTATAACATGTTACCTAATAAATTTCCACTAATCAAACATAATTCCACTAATCAAACATCTTTAATGAGGCTTTGCAAGTGTCATGGAAAATGACACATTTCCTATATAAGACTTGACACGTTTCTTGTACGTGTCATATCGATTGAAAATTCTAAAGTAACAGATCTATGCACCATAATTGAACTCTCCAATGGCGGGTTAATAATGAAAAAGCTTACCAAATGCAAAATAGGAATCCACAAGATAACAAAACCTAGTGGAACATTCCAAAAGAGAAACTTCACCAAAAGAAACAAGTCAATTCTCACGAATTTGACTAGCTCATACACGAGTCATTGTCGAGCTCACTTGATCAACTAACCAAAACCCAGACTATAAATATTTAGTGACAACTTTCCCACCCTTAGAAAATTGTCCCCAAAATTTCTTACTTGCGAAGAGATAAGGGTATTTCTCTTTCATAACGCTTTCTATTTCTCGCGTGACCTCTTCTACTTTATTATTTCTTCAAAGACTTTCACAAAAGAATCTTTTTTTCCTCAGTTCTTTCACTTCCCTATCCAAAATTTAGATATGTTCTTTACAAGATAGGTTTAGCGCCACTTCTAGGGTTTCCAGTTGCACCACATGGTTAAGATTTGAACGATATTTTCTCAACATCGACAAAAGGAAAATATTATGAATCTTGAATAATTTTGGTATAAGGGCTAAACGATATGTTAAAGGCCTTACATGTTCCAAGATCCCATTTGGCCTGATGAAACTTAGACTAAGCCTACCCTTCAAACCAAATTGGATGATCTTCTTTCAATGAGAGACTTTAAGAAAAAAATTATTGCCAACTTTATAGGAAATGCCCTTTCTTTTTACGATTAGCATAAGACTTTTGGAGACCTTGAGCAGCCTTCAAATGGTTTCTGACAATTAGAACTTTTCCTTCAGTCTCACGAACTAAATCAGGGCGAACTAGCTTTTCTTCATTGAGCTCCATCTAGCATACTGGAGATCTATACTTTCTTCTATACAAAACCTCAAATGGAGACATGCCAAAATTTGCGTGATGGCTATTGTTGTAGATGAATTCTGCCAACGGAAAATACCTTTCCTAGTTCATTCCAAAATCTCACACAACTTCTAAGTATATCTAAGACTTGTATCACTATTCCGGACTGACTGTTCATTTATGGATAGAAGGCTATGCTAAAACAAAGTATGGTCCCTTAAGATTATTGTAGCTGTTTCCAAAACCTGGATGTGAACCTCAGATCTTGATTAGATATGATAGATGAGGGAATGCCAGGGGATACCATGTAAGCGAACTATCCAAGATATAAATCTCTACAAGCCTTTCCAAGGAATAGTTCATGCGAACAACTATAAAGTGAGCTAACTTAGTAAGCCTATCCATGATCACCCAAACTGCATTCTTCTTCAACACACTGAAAGGTAAACTAGAAACAAAATCCATAATAATCTTGTCCCATTTCCACTTTGAAATTTCCAACAGGTAAAGCTTTCTCGAAGGAACCTACTGCTTTGTTTTAACTCTCTGGAAGGTTAGACATTTCGCTACGAACTCAGATATTTCCTTTTTCATCCTTGGCCACCAATACAAACCTTTTAAATCACAATACATCTTGATGCTTCCTAGGTTTGTGAAAAAGGTCCTTGACGAGCCTCTTTTAGAATCTCTTGTCTTAATTTATCCCCTTTAGGAACGTACAACCTTCCCATAAACTGCAGTTTGCCACCCTCTCCAAGGCCAAAATTTTTCACATCACATGACCTTATCCGCTATTTTAACTCTCCACATTTTGAATCCATTAACTACGACTCCAAAACCTGGGAAAGGAAAACAAGTCATACCATCAAATCAATAAGCAATACCTCGTCATTCTCCAGGTGAACTCTAGCATGCAAAAAAGCCAATGGTACTACATATTTTCTATTCAGCACGTCTGCCACCACATTTGGTTTTCCTGGATAGTATTTAATCGTCAAGTCATAGTCCTTTAGCAATTCCATCCAACATTTCTACCGTAGGTTTAAATCCTTTTGAGTAAACAGATACTTCAAGCGCTTATGATCTAAGAAAATGAAACACTTCTCCCCATACAAGTAGTGCTTTAAAAATTTTAAAACAAGAACAACAACAAGCAATTCCAGATCATGTGTTAGATAGTTCTTCTCACGGGGTTTAAGCTGGTGTGATGCATAAACGATGACTTTTCTACTTTGCTTGAGTACACATCCAAGACCTTTCAAGGATGCATCGGTATAAACCACAAATTCCACCTCAGATTCAAGCGGAGACAAAACTGGGGCTTCAGTTAGAACCATATTTAACTTGTCAAAACTGTCTTGGCTTTCATCACTCCACAAAACTTCTCGTTTTTCCTTTAGAGTCACGTCATGGGTGCCGCTAGCATGGAGAATCCTTTTATAAGCCTTCTATAATCACTTGCAAATCCTAGAAAGCTTCTTATTTCAGTAACATTCTTTGGCAGACTCCATTTCAAAACAACTCTAATCTTCTCGGGATCCACTTTGATGCCATCAGCAAAAATAACATGGCCCAAAAAGTAGACTTCCCTTAACCAAAAATCATACTTGCTGAATTTGGTGAAAAGTTGATTCTCTTGAAGGATATTCAATATCATCCATAAATGTTCCTTATGCTCAGTTTCAATCTCGGAGTAGACCAAAATATTGTCGATGAAGACGACCATGAACCAATCCAAATAAGGATGAAATCATTAAATCTATAAACACCATAGAAGTGTTAGTAAGCCAAAAGGCATTACCAAGAACTCATAATGCCTATAACGAGTGCAAAAAGCAGTCTTTGATGCATCGTCACCCATAATCTTGACTTGATAGTTTTCAGATCAGAGATCAATCTTGGAAAATAACTTAGCACCTTTTAGTTGATCAAATAAGTCTTCAATCCTTGGTAACGGGTACTTATTCTTAATTATTACCTTATTTAGTTGAAAATAGTCGATACACAACTGGAGTGTCCCATCCTTCTTCCTCACAAACAATATCAACGCACCTCAAAGAGAGACACTAGGTCTAATAAAACACCCTTCTGTAACAGTTGTTGAAGTTGAGCCTTCATCTCTCTAAATTCCAGTGGCGCCATATGATAAGGAGCTCAAGAAATAGGAGTGGTATCGAGTGCAACTTCAATTGAAAACTCCACATCCCTATCAGGTGGTACACCTAAAATTTCTTCTAGGAACAGATATAGGAGTCCACTCAAAATTGGGACTCGATCGATATCATTCATTGCTGTTGTTAAGTTGAAAATGTAAGCTAAGTAGGCATTCTCAACACTTAAAATCAATCTTCGAGCTGTGATGATAGAAACCACATGGTTTCTAATGTCGCGTCTTATTGTAGAAATAAGCACTACATTACCCTTATTAGCTACCAATCGCACACATTTGGCATGATAGTTAATTACAGCATCATGTCTAGCCAGCCAAATCAAGCTTAGGATAGCGTGAAACTCATCAAAGCTCAACAATAACAAATCTACCGAAAAGATGGTCTGCCAAGTTCCAGGGAACAGTCTTGAGTTACTCTATTAACAACAGTACTATGACCTTAAGGGTTGGTTACCATCATGCTTATCTTGGTAGGGACTATGTTAAAACTCTTGGAATCTACAAAATTAGTGCAAATATACGAATTGGTTGACCCCAGATTTATCAATGCATGAATGTTAATGCTAAATAAAGTAAAATTACCAGTTATCACATCTAGATCCTTTGCATCTTCTTAGGTTTGTATCACATAGGCTCTGTCTGAAACCTTTGAATCTAGATTCACTACAGTCCTTATTTGAACTCTTTCAGAGGTACCCGATTTCACGGCTACTCCTGATCTCTTTTCAAGTTGTGCTTCATAGACTATTTGCATTGACTGCTCTATATTTCCTCCGCCTTGGTTTGGTTAATCCCTCACAAAATGATCGGGAGATCTGCATCTATAACATGCTCTCGCTACTTTCTAGCAAGTCCCAACATGATTTCACCTACATGTGTTGCAAGTGTAAGCCTTTACCTTTTTGGAGCCATTGGTGCTTGCCATAGAAGTGACTTGATGAACACTTCGATCTTGGAAAAATCCAACGGTCTAAAGTTCTTTAGAAGGTGTATGAGAAAATCTCTTTACATCATTGGGCCTATTAAATCCAACCACTGAAAATGAGCCAGTTGCCCCACAGTTGTTCCCCTCACGATCCCTAAATGTATTCCTCTCACGGATTGTCATCTTCATCCTTTGGGCCTTGGCCATCAAAATAACAAAGTTCCTAATCTCGAGCGCAAACTGTAACACTTTGAGTTCTTTATTTAAACCCTATTTAAACCTAATATAAATGTCCTCATCCGTCAGTAACATCTCTTGGGCATACTTGCTCAATCTAATGAATTCGCGTTCATACTCTAAAATTGTCATCCTCCCTTGTTTAAGCTCTAAAAATCTCTCTTCATTTTCTCGACGAAGAGCCGGTTGATGTACTTCTCATGAAACTTCTTTAGAAAGAATTTCCAATTCACCTACTCTCGAGGGGTGATGTTTATCACAATATGCCACCATTTGTAAGCTTCTTCTTCAAGCAAAGAGACTACACTACAAAGACTATCGAATGGGGTACATTACAGTTCTTTGATTACCTAGGAAACTCTGGAAAGCCAATTCTATTCTACCACAGGATCATTATCCTTCTCTCCATAGAACTCCTTAGGTCCCTTTTTTTCAAATCTCCTTTGGGTCTCCCCGAAATAAGTTCACCATTGGAACAGGAGGTGTAGGAGCCAATAGTTGTGCTGCTTTAGTTGTTCTTTGAGGAATGAAGTGTAACACCCCATACCCAAGACCGTCGCCGGAGTCTAACACGAGGTGTTAAAAGACTGAATTCATTACTTAAACAGCTCAAACAATTTATTTTTAAAATTTCCAGTCAAGCTAGCAATCTGCGTCATAGTCGCTTAAAAATTCATATCTCGAGTTTCAAAACTCAAAATCCAAATCCGTAAATTTTACCAAAAAATATAATCATATATCTATTTAATAATTTTTTTCTAGAATTTTTGGTCAAGCCAATTAGTACAGTTTATTAGTAAAAGTCTACCCTGTTTTAGGGTTTGACTGCTCTGACCTCTGTATATTACGAATCAGATATCTCTCTGTACAGAATTGCAATGACTATGAAGTTTGCTTCTCTTAAAACTAGACTCAATAAGGAATCTGTAAATATAAATAATGACTTCTAATTATTGTTTTATAACTTATGATGAATTTTTAAATTCATAACAGGGGATCTAGAAATCACTCTGGCCCTGTTTCACAAAAATTCAAATATCTCATAAAATATAATTTATATACCTGTTTTGTTAAATCCATATGAAAATATACTAATTAAGATTCAATTTCATAATTTACTCATCATTTAATTCCATTTCTACTATTTTAGTGATTTTTCAAATTTACATCACTGCTGCTGTCAAATTCTGTTTCATGGCAAATTTCACTTTACTAAGGATTTTCATGGACTAAATAGCATTTTAAACATACATAACATCAAATATGACTTAGATTGGCCATTCCAATGGCTAATCATTTACACACCCTTTTCTTACCAAACCATAGCCATATCATAAGATCAATTACACAAAGTGAGTGTTTTGCCACACATGCCACATTCAAAATACACAAGCTATTTTACCAATTTAAGCCTTCGGATAGTGTGAACGAGTCTTCGACCTATCCCAATTCTCAAGCCGGCTTGTCAAAACTACAATGAAAGAAAAGGAGGGAGTAAGCACAAATGCTTAGTAAGTTCACATGCAAATAGCAAGTAACATAATCACACAATCTCACATAAAACATCATTTGCATAAACAACACCTAGACATTCATGTTTCATTTACATTTAATATCTTTCTACGATTTCATCATACCAAGTTTTCAACCCGAGGGTTTAAGCACGTACCTGCCAAATTTTCTCATTTACCACACTTACCAACATGTCACCTTCGTTTTAAGCCTTCTTCTTATTCACGTAAGATTCACCCGTTGAACACATCGGAATATAATTCGAATACACGGATTTCATGAACGTAAGTGTCATACCCGCAACTAGACAAACTTAATAGCCTGTGGAACTTATGTAGCCAAGCTACCATGTAACCCGCCCATAAGTGAACTCGAACTCAACTCAACGAGCATGGGCGTTCACATCCGTAAGTGAACTTGGACTCAACTCAACGAGCTTGGATGCCTAGTTACATCTCACGAACTCAGACTCAACTCAACGAGTTCGGACATTCGCATCCATAAGTGAACTCGGACTCAACTCAACGAGTTCGGATGCCCAAATATCCTAGTCACATGTCACTTGTATTCTAATCTATTCCTAAGGTTCAAACGGGCGTTTTCCTCTATCACACATCTTTGCCGTCTTCCATGGAATATTGAAATCGATACTTCAGTGATAGTTCATACTCATCAAGTAATTCACATAATTACATATTATTCAACAATAACCACAAAACATAACATTTCATGATAATAATAAGCATCATATCATATAAACAACATTAAATTGCTTAAAATGACAATTATGTTACTACATTTACACATGAACTTACCTCGGTACAAAATTATTAGCAATCGAGCCTATTCTTTGTAAACTTTTTTTTCCCTCGATCGAGACTTGTCTCTTGATCTATAATGCCAAATTAATCTTATTTAATACATACATTCATCAAAACAGCATTTAATAAGAACTTTGGAAAAATTACATTTTTGCCCCTAAACTTTTGCATAATTACACTTTTCCCCTAGGCTCGGGAATTAAACTTCATCCCTTATTCTTATGTTTTATGACATGGTGATCATTTTCCCCTTCTATGGCAACATCAAATTCACACTCTAACATGTACTTATGACTATTAGGTCTTTTTACCGATTAAGCCCTTTTACTCGTTTTCGCTTAAAACCGAGTAGTACAAGTTGTCTAACATAATTTAAAACCTCATATTCTATCATAAAACACCAAAATACACAAATTTCACCTATGGGTATTTTTCCAAATATGAACCCCAGGTTGAATTATTGCTAGCATAAGCTTAATCGAGCTACCGGGATTCCAAAAACGTAAAGAACATTAAAAACGGGGCTTGGAATCATTTACTATGGAGCTTGGAAGCTTGAAACAAACCCTAACTATGGAGAACCCTTGAAATTTCGGCCTAATGAAGAAGATGGACAAAAATTGGCTTTTAATTTTGTTTTTAATTCATTTTAATAACTAAATGACCAAAATGCCCTTACTACTAAACTTTCCAAAAATTCCATCCATGTCCAATTTTTGTCCATAGACTTATAAATTGGTCAAATTTCTATTTAAGACCTCCTCATTAATATTCCAAAACAATTTCATACTAAAAACTCCTAGAATGCAAGTTTTGCAAATTATTCGATTTAGTTCCTAATTTCAATTTAAGCACTTTAGGCATAGGATTTCATCACGAAATTTTCACACAATCATGCAATCATATCATAAAAATCAAAATAATTATAAAAGAATTATTTCTATCTCGGATTTGTGGTCACGAAACCACTATTCCGATTAGGCCCTAATTCGGGATATTACAACTCTCCCCCCTTTAAGAATTTTCGTCCTCGAAAATCTTACCGGTAAACAGGTGTGGGTATTGGTTTCTCATAGTTTCTTCAGGTTCCCATGTAGTCTCTTCTACCCTGTGCTTTTGCCACAATACTTTCACGAGAGCGACACTTTTATTTCTTAATTGTTTGACTTCTCGAGCTAAAATCTTAATCGGTTCTTCTTCGTAAGTCATTTCCGGTCGTAGTTCAGTTTCTGTCGGTGAAATTATATGTGAAGGATCCGAACGATACCGACGTAACATAGATACGTAGAACACATCATGAATCTTCTCTAATTCAGGTGGTACTGCTAGCCGATATGCTACCGGTCCAACTTTTTCAATTATTTCATATGGTCCAATAAAACGCGGACTTAACTTGCCCTTCCGTCCAAATCTAAGGACTTTCTTCCATGGAGACACTTTCAAAAATACCTTATCACCAACTTGAAACTCGATTTCCCTTCGTTTCAAATCCGCATAAGATTTCTATCTATCTGAAGCAGCTTTCAAACAATCTCGAATCACTTTCACCTTTTCTTTGGTTTCTTTTATTAGATCAACTCCATAAATCTGATTTTCCTTGAGTTCAGTCCAATACAATGGCATCCGACATTTATGACCATACAATGCTTCATAAGGTGCCATCTTCAAACTCGTCTGATAACTATTATTATAAGCAAATTCTACCAACGGTAAGTACCTTTCCCAAGTACCTTGAAATTCCAATATGCAACATCTGAGCATGTCTTCAAGAATCTGAATTACTCTCTCTGATTGTCTATCAGTTTGTGGATGAAAGGCAGTGCTGAAATTTAACTTTGTACCTAATGCCTCTTGCAACTTTTGCCAAAACCGTGAAGTAAATCTCGGATCTCTATCCAAAATGATTGACAAAGGTATTCCATGAAGTCTAAAAATGTCACGGATATACAATTTAGCCAACTTATTAAGAGAATAATCCGTACGTACCGGAATAAAAATAATCCGTACGTACCGAAATAAAATGAGCCGATTTAGCCAGTCTGTCAACTATTACCCAGATGGCATTTTTCTTCCCCGGAGTTAACGGCAACCCTGATATAAAATCCATAGTAATCCGATCCCATTTCCATTCAAGAACCATGATAGGCTGGAGTAATCTCGAAGGTACTTGGTGTTCAGCTTTCACTTGTTGACAAACTAAGCACTTTGATACAAACTTGAAAATATCTCTTTTCATTCCACTCCACCAGTACGTTTTCTTCAAGTCATTATACATTTTCGTACTGCCCGGATGAACAACCAAACAACCATTATGTGCTTCATGCAAAATCTTTTGAATCAACTCATCATTTTTCGGTACACAAATCTGATTTTTAAACATCAAGCAACCATCAGAACCGATTCTGAAATCTGATCCCGTATCAGCTTCACATTGCTTTATCTTGGCTTGCAAATCTTGATCATTTTTCTGAGCTTCAGAAATCTCTTGTAAAAACATCGGTCTTACTCTTAAATCTGCTAGAATCGAACCATCATTTGATATCTTTAACCAAGTGTTCATAGTTCTCAAAGAAAATAACAATTTTCTGCTTAAAGCATCGGCAACCACATTCACTTTTCCCGGATGGTGATCAATAACAAGCTCGTAATCTTTCAATAACTCCAACCATCTTCGCTGTCTCAAATTCAAGTCTTTTTGTGACATCAAGTACTTAAGACTTTTGTTGTCGGTATATACTCGACACTTTTCACCATACAAATAATGTCGCCAAATCTTCAAAGCAAACACTATAGCAGCCAATTCCAAATCATGAGTCGGATAATTTCTTTCGTGAGATTTTAACTGCCTCGAAGCATAAGCCACCACTTTTCCTTCTTGCATAAGTACACATCCTAAGCCATTTCGAGAAGCATCACTATACACCACAAATTCTGTACCTGATTCGGGTTGTACCAACACTGGTGCTTCAATTAATAACTTTTTCAATTCTTCAAAACTCTGTTGACATTCTTCCGTCCATTCAAATTTAACATTCTTTCGGAGTAGTCTAGTCATAGGAGTAGCAATTATAGAAAATCCATTTACAAACCACCGATAATACCTAGCTAGCCCCAAGAAACTTCTAACCTCGGTTACATTTTTCAGTGGTTTCTAATCAACAATGGCTGAAATCTTACTAGGATCAACCCGTATACCATCACCTGAAACAATATGACCCAAAAATCCAACTTTCCGGAGCCAAAATTCACTTTTACTAAACTTAGCATACAGCTGCTTATCTTTCAAAGTTTGCAAAACTATCCTCAAATGCTCAGCATGCTCTGTCTCATCTTTTGAATAAATTAAAATATCATCTATAAACACCACAACAAATTTGTCCAAGTATGGCCGAAATATGCGATTCATTAAATCCATAAACACAACAGGAGCATTTGTCAACCCGAATGGCATAACTAAAAATTCATAATGACCGTACCTTGTTCTAAAATCAGTTTTAGGCACATCCGACTCTTTTACTCGCAGCTGGTAATACCCAGATCTCAAGTCAATATTTGAAAACCATGTCGCTCCTTTTAGCTGATCAAACAAATCATCAATCCTTGGCAACGGATACTTGTTTTTGATTGTCACCTTGTTTAACTGTCGATAGTCAACACACAATCTCATAGAACCATCCTTCTTTTTTACAAATAACATGGGAGCACCCCAAGGTGAAAAACTCGGTCTCACAAAGCCTTTATCAGTCAACTCTTGCAACTGTGACTTTAATTCTTTCAACTCTACTGGTTCCATTCTATATGGAGCAATCAGATCGGAGCTGTTCCCGGTATCAAATCAATACCAAATTCTACTTCCCTGACTGGAGGCAAACCTGGCAATTCTTCTGGAAATACGTCCGCAAATTCACACACAACCGGCACTGATTCAACTTTCTTTTCAACTTCTTTTGTATTAATTACATAAGCCAAATAAGCTTCATAACCCTTTCTCAAATATCTTTGAGCCGACATCGAAAAAATCATACTAGATAATGCCTCTGATTTGTCTGGTTCAACCCGCAGAATTTCACCACTTTCACACTTTAATTCTATAACCTTTTCTTTGCAATTTATTATAGCATCATGCAATGTCAACCAATCCATACCCAAAATAACATCAAATTCATCAAACAGCAACAACATCAAGTAGGCCGGAAAGTAATGACCCCGAATCATTAAAGGGCATTTCTTGCATACTTCATCAACTATCACACATTTGCCTAACGAATTCGACACTCTAATCATAAATTCTGTGTTCTCAACAGGTATATTCATACTAGACACCAATTTCATGCATACATATGAATGAGTAGAACCGGGATCAATCAAAGCAATAACATTAACATCATAAAGAGAAAATATACCAGTAATCACATCGGGTGATGAAGCATCTTCACGTGCCTTTATAGCATAAGTTCTAGCTGGAGCACTTGCTTCAGATTTAGCTACTGAATCTCTGGCTACATTTTTGTTGCTTGCTTCATTTCTAGCTTTTCTCGAATATCTTCCCCTCGAGTCTGCACCACTAGCTTTTACATTTTGAAAATTTTCTTTCTCACCTCTCTCTGGGCAGTCTCTAATAAAATGATCCAGAGAACCACACCGAAAACATTCATTCGCTCTACATGGGCCAAAATGATTTCTGCCACACCGCTGGCACTCAGGCTTAACAAATCTCGTATTTCCCACACTAGCCGCAGAAGTAGTCTGAGATTTAGGACCCACATTTTACTTCTTAGAATTTCCATATGATTGTCCGGTCGAAACCTGTGAACGAGGATTCATATTTCTAAATTTTCTGGATTGCTGTGAGAATGAACTGCTCGTCGGTCTTTTCTTTCAATTTTCTTCTTGAAAGAACTCCCAAGTTACTTTCTCTTTCGATACTACAGAAATCAATGTCTTCCACCAATGATAAGCTGAATCCCTCAACAATGATATAGAACATTTCAAGCATTCCTCAGGTGTACAAGACAATTCATCAAATACTCGAATAGAATTCTCGAGCCAAAACTCTGCTTTCTCGGCATCATCATCAATATTTGCCCTGAATTCTTCGACCCCTTGTTTACGGATTCTGTCAACTGGAGTTCTGTGAAATTTCATCAGATCTACACCTTGTGGCATTGGGGGTACAGGTTGAGGAATTAGGGGAGGTGGGGGAGGTTGTGCATTCGGGTTCGTACGAACGAACTCAGTATACCAGGCACTCATTATCTGGAGAAAGGCTTCCCGAGCCCCTTCTCCTCCTCCTTGACCAACAGTAGGAGGTGGATTTTCAGTTGGCACCGCCCCTTTAGCCAAAGCTGGTGCATTACTCTCTACATCATCAGCCGCAACTGGATCGGGATCCATTTACTATAAAAAAATCATTTAAAAGGTCAGAAGTCGTCACACTATCACAATATATATGGCATTATAGCAAAACCCGTACATACAACACATTAGTCCGAGAACTGACTAAACCTACTCTGATACCACCAAATGTAACGCCCCGTACCTGAGACCGTCGCCGGAGTCGAACACGAGGTGTTAACAGACTTAATTCATTACTTAAACAACTCAAACAATTTATTTTTAAAATTTCCAGTCAAGCTAGCAATCTGCATTATAGTCGCTTAAAAATTCATATCTCGAGTTACAAAACTCTAAATCCAATTCTGTAAATTTTCCCTGAAACTAGACTCATATATATATTTAATAATTTTTTTATAGAATTTTTGGTCAAGTCAATTAGTACATTTTATTAGTTAAAGTCTCCCCTATTTTAGGGTTTGACTACTCTGACCTCTGTATATTATGAATCAGATATCTCTCTGTACAGAATTTCAATGACTATGAAGTTTGTTTCTATTAAAACTATACTAAATAAGGAATCTTTAAATATAAAGCATGACTTATAATTATTTTTGTACAATTTATGATGAATTTCTAAAGTCAGAACAGGGGATCTAGAAATCACTCTGGCCCTGTTTCACAAAAAATTAAATATCTCATAAAATATAATTTATATACCTGTTTTGTTAAATCCATATGAAAATAGACAAATTAAGCTTCAATTTCATAACTTACTCATCATTTAATTCCATTTCTACTATTTTTAGTGATTTTTCAAATTTACATCACTGCTGCTATCAGATTTTGTTTTATGGCAAATTTCACTTTACTAAGGATTTTCATAGACTAAATAGCATTTTAAACATACATAACATCAAATATGACTTAGATTGGCCATTCCAATGGCTAATCATTTACAAACCCTTTTCTTACCAAACCATAGCCATATCATAAGATCAATTACACAAAGTGAGTGTTTTGCCATACATGCCACATTCAAAATACACAAGCCATTTTACCAATTTAAGCCTTCGGATAGTGTGAACGAGTCTTCGACCTATCCCGATTCTCAAGCCGGCTTGTCAAAACTACAATGAAAGAAAAGGAGAGAGTAAGCACAAATGCTTAGTAAGTTCACGTGCAAATAGCAAGTAACATAATCACACAATCTCACATAAAACATCATTTGCATAAACAACACCAAGACATTCATGTTTCATTTACATTTAATATCTTTCTACGATTTCATCATACCAAGTTTTCAAACCGAGGGTTTAAGCACATACCTGTCAAATTTTCTCATTTACCACACTTACCAACATGTCACCTTCGTTTTAAGCCTTCTTCTTATTCACGTAAGATTCACCCGTTGAACACATCGGAATATAATTCGAATACACGGATTTCATGAACGTAAGTGTCATACCCGCAGCTAGACAAACTCAATAGCCTGCGGAACTTATGTAGCCAAGCTATCATGTAACCCGCCCATAAGTGAACTTGGACTCAACTCAATGAGCTCGGATGCCTAGTTACATCTCACGAACTCGGACTCAACTCAACGAGTTCGGACATTCGCATCCATAAGTGAACTTGGACTCAACTCAACGAGTTCGGATGCCCAAATATCCTAGTGACATGTCACTTGTATTCTAATCTATTCCTAAGGTTCAAACGGTCATTTTCTTCTATCACACATCTTTGCCGTCTTCCACGGAATATCGAAATCGATACTTCGGTGATAGTTCATACTCATCAAGTAATTCACATAATTACATATTATTCAACAATAACCACAAAACATAACATTTCATTATAATAATAAGCATCATATCATATAAACAACATTAAATTGCTTAAAATGACAATTATGTTACTACATTTACACATGAACTTACCTCGATACAAAATTATTAGCAATCGAGCCTATTCTTTGTAAACTTTTTTTTCCCTCGATCGTGACTTGTCTCTTGATCTATAATGCCAAATTAATCTTATTTAATACATACATCCATCAAAACAGCATTTAATACGAACTTTGGAAAAATTACATTTTTGCCCCTAAACTTTTGCATAATTACACTTTTCCCCTAGGCTCGGGAATTAAACTTCATCCCTTATTCTTATGTTTTATGACATGGTGATCATTTTTCCCTTCTATGGCAACATCAAATTCACACTCTAACATGTACTTATGACTATTAGGTATTTTTACCGATTATGCCCTTTTACTCGTTTTCGCTTAAAACTGAGTAGTACAAGTTGTCTAACATAATTTAAAACCTCATATTCTATCATAAAACACCAAAATACACAAATTTCACCTATGGGTATTTTTCCAAATATGAACCCCAGGTTGAATTATTGCTAGCATAAGCTTAATTGAGCTACCGGGATTCCAAAAACGTAAAGAACATTAAAAACGGGGCTTGGAATCATTTACTATGGAGCTTGGAAGCTTGAAACAAACCCTAACTATGGAGAACCCTTGAAATTTCGGCCTAATGAAGAAGATGGACAAAAATTGGCTTTTAATTTTGTTTTTAATTCATTTTAATAACTAAATGACCAAAATGCCCTTACTACTAAACTTTCCAAAAATTCCATCCATGTCCAATTTTTGTCCATAGACTTATAAATTGGTAAAATTGCTATTTAAGACCTTCTCATTAATATTTCAAAACGATTTCATACTAAAAACTCCTAGAATGCAAGTTTTGCAAATTATTCAATTTATTCCCTAATTTCAATTTAAGCACTTTAGGCATAGGATTTCATCACGAAATTTTCACACAATCATGCAATCATATCATAAACATCAAAATTATTATAAAATAATTATTTCTATCTCGAATTTGTGGTCATGAAACCACTATTCTGATTAGGCCCTAATTCGAGATATTACATGAAGGATTGAGTAGCATTCAAAAATTGATCAAACCAAAGCCCTGTCTAACAGGACTTCATAGGTTTCATCGCACAAAGCTCCCCAACTCGCTAAGGGCCTAGGAAATCTAAATTGTGAAGGAGCATTGCTCTCAATCTTTTCACCGATATTAGCTCGATAATTTTTCGAGATTAAGATCAAAATTAACTACAAAATGCAAACTCAAGTTAGTATTTCTATAAGGGGACTAGCCGAAGACCTATAACATGTCTGTCCAGGCCTCATAGTAACTTTGGTCCTCCAAGAATTGATTAAATCGAAGCTCTGATACAAAAAAAATTGAAACATCCTAGTTCGTCTGTCTGGGCGAGCGGTGATGTTACTAGAAAACATAAAAAATCAAATTTGACAAAAATATTGGTTTCATTAATTAAGTCAATCAATATGATTTTAAATAAACAATCTTAAAATGATTTTTGACAAAGTAGTATATTTTAAAACAAAACCAAAGGAAAATAAAGACAAAATTTTCCAAATTTTCACTCGGTGGATTAGATATCTAAGGCACAAATCAAAGGGAAGTAAAAGTAAACCTTAATTCCAATAACACAAAATAAATTGGCAAAGTGCCATCATTCATTATGTACAAACGGTTCAACAAAAGTTCAAATTTTCTCTTACAAGAGCATTAGACCACATGCCACCCCAATTCGAGATGCATGTTATGACATAATAAAGAATGACTCACAAAAGAGTCCACTAGTTGGATGAGTCCCTTTAAAAGCCCACTATCTCAACAAATCCTGAATCGGTAAGAGAAACTAGGCAAGGGAAACTAGGTAAGTTCATAACCACAACCAAAGTTAGGGTACATGCACAAACTTTCCATTGTTAAGCACAATTCACACAGATACCTATTCATTTAATCACTATTCACATGCATTAACATTACGTAACCCTTGCATGCTCTGCGTGGACTATTCATGGATTCCTTCTTTGCGTTAGCTTCTGATAAACATATCACTTTAGATACCCATTTAACAAGTATTTCATATATCCAACCGAACCTTCACAAACCTCCTTGTTAATTCGAACACTTATGTGTTCCCTAGCAAGGTAGGGGGCATTCACCAATCGCAGTTTGCATTTGTATGCCTTACTAGAGGTAAATCTCATATCGTATCAAAATCTCCATACATTTCTCCCATCCCATCTCAATAGTTCCTACCATTTCCCCCTTCTACCATTTTGGTTTTGGAGCTTGTGCCTGAAGGAAGAATGTCCATTTACAACCATTCACGCATATGCTAATATCAACATTTTAGTTGGTTAACAAAAACATGCACAATTGGTTTTAAATAAAATTACTTACATGAAAGATAACATTATTATAAAATTAGCTGGGATTTAATAAGAATACCGGAGATCACCAGAAAAGCTTTACCTATTCTATGGGTTCTTTTCCCTTTTCACTCAGGCCTTCTCTCATTTCTTTAGCTAAATAAAATCTAACACTCTATTTAGTACAAAACAACTAAACTTTAATGTAAAAACAAGAATCAGAAACATGCAAACGTTAACTAAAAGGGAATTTCCTCCCTTTTGACCACTAGTAGAAATATATATAAATGGTTCCTACAACCCTACCAATCCCCAGATATTTAACTAAAAAAGAAATCAAGAATTTATCAACAGTTGACCTAAAAAACTAAGTTACTGATCAAGCAGAAGGTAGTGACTGACTGGATTGACAGTGCATCCGATTGGAACCAAGTAAAATAGATCTTGGATCCATTAATGGATTTATTCACTTGTGACATTCATAGTGTGGCATACCTTAATCCTGAGTGGATGGTGGGCTATGTATACGTGACTCGTATACTTTGATGTAAGTAAAAGCCTGAGTTCAAATAGATAAGGAACCAAAAGCCATCAAAACCACTGGGTACTTTCTAGTCACTGTACAATTTTGATCGGATTATCATCAGTTTTACCCTTGAATTATTTAGCTCCACTTTTTTAATCTTATTAATTAGATGCCTGTGAACATTTACCAAATTTTGAGGACAAAGGGGTGCCATGGAAGACACAGTCGAGGGTGCAGGTGGCAGAGCCACAAGATTAGCTTACATAAACTTTAAGAATCATTCGTTCATCTTTTAAAAGAAAACACCTCGTATTTCACTATCTGACCTTTATGGAACGATACACTATGACTAGCGCCTTGATCGGAAGCAAGAATGTTAACATTTACCTCATCTGATATGACACGATTAGACTCTACCGACATATTATATCTTAAAGAAAATAGATTTAGATCGGATCACATTGCATCAAACTATCCCAAGTTAATGCGACATATATTTCTAGACTCAACACATGCTATGTTCAGTTCTAGAATTGAATAAAACGTAGCTTTGATACCATTAAATGTAACACCCTCACCCGTTCCCGTCAGCAGAATCAAGTTACGGAATGCTACAGTACAAAATGAACAATTATAAACAATTAACAATAAAAAATTTAATTACTCTAATCAATTCAATCACGAAATACCATTTAAAAATATTCCCAAGTATTATATAAGCTTACATGAACTCTAATGTGGACCTGAGAAAAAATAAGGATTAAACTGCAACATACTCAGAAGCTAAAGGAAATCGTGTAAAACAAGGGTCACACGACTGTGTGCCAAAATCGTGTAACTGTCTAAAGCCGTATGGATCAAATTACAAAATTTCATGAAAAGTCACATGACCTTGTGGCTAGGTCGTACAACAAACTGAGGCTGTCTAAAATCTAAATGACCAATTCTACAGTACTCACACGACCGTGTGACAATCGTGAACCATGTGGTATAAAAATTGGCTAATTGATGCTTGTTACAAGTCCAACTCTTAAAAGTGACCTAATATGTATTTTGGCCAATATAAACCTTTTCAAAACATATGAGTACAATACCAAAATATAACATACAACATTTCCCTAAGCATCTAACCAATATAACACATTTGGCACCAAATCACAACAATGGAACATGGTTATATACCAACTATTCCACCTATTTATAACATTACATAACACCTATCTAATTCATACCACAAGTTAATTCATATGTACATAACCTATCATATTTTTTCACCCATATTTGCACATCCATGAACCAAATATGAACATAAGCAATTCACCACATCCATAATTTACCATGGGAGCTCAAAATTCAACAATGCCACAATATGCTACAAAACATATTTAACATTACAACCACTTGACAATCCTATGTACATGCCATATATAATAAGATTAAGAAAATCAAAATTCTACTAAATCAGAAGATAGATGGTTTAAGCTTCTAGATCTAATCAACACATTCCAAACGTCTAAAATCTACAAAGAAAGTGGTAATAAGGGAGTAGGTATTACAAATACTTAGTAAACTTATACAATGTAAAGAATTAACTTATCACAATCAATAATCATATGTTAAACCACGTGCAAGCTAAGTATACCTATAATACCAACAAAATTCCACAATGTGAGATTATATACTATATCAAACATAAATAATATGCATCAAGTACAAAGCTTGCCATTTTATAATGTTTAACTATCATTTAACCACATTTCTTCCATCTATGTATGCTCAAAATTTTATTATTCAAATTGGTCATTCCACCTTATTTGAACATTAAGTTTATTTTGTAACTTACCAATTCTACTTTTCATCTATTTTGTATTACTTAATGAAATATCCTAAAGGAAATCAATACAAAAATGCAAACCATGTCTGATGCTCATCCGAGCTAATCATATAGTGTTAGGTTACCCATCTGGGCTAAACCTTTTATCAACACATCAAATAGCTTGGCCCTAACTGTAAATATACATGCCAGGTTACCTATCGAGCTAAACCTTTAAAATGACATCAGGTTACTCGTTCGCGCTAAATTTGTGTCACATGTATCTTTGAGTCCACGAAAAATGCTGGATCTCGGTAATCATTAGTAATTAACCATATCTATTGCTCATTCGAGCTGATCATATATTCGTGTTAGGTTACCCATCCGGGCTAAACCTTTAAAACGACATTAGGTTACTCATCCGAGTTAAATCTGTGTCAAATGATCTTCAAGTCCGCAACAAATGTTGGATCTCGGTAATCATCTAAAATCAACTTGTAACCATGTGTATGATACCGTTACCAAGTTTCATCAGGTTAATTCTATCATATAAGTTCATGTTATATCATTTCAATTTAATCGTTTCTCACCCTTTTGTACTAAATTGTAAACAATCCAAAGTTCACTAAAACATATATTATATATAACATTCACAATATAATATACATGAGGAATGAAAATATAAATACACCATATGAACTTACCTAGAAAATGAAAACTACAAAGCGTCAGGGACTAATATGTAATTTCTCATATTTCTCGATTAACTTCCTATTGATTTAAATCCCTATCTATAATAATTAATTTCCCATTATCAAGGCCAATTACCTTATAACATCCTACTCAAGGCACATGACAAATTAATTTCATTTTACAC
This sequence comes from Gossypium hirsutum, assembly GCF_007990345.1. Lineage (NCBI taxonomy): Eukaryota > Viridiplantae > Streptophyta > Magnoliopsida > Malvales > Malvaceae > Gossypium > Gossypium hirsutum. The sequence continues at coordinate 87,976,183 of NC_053431.1, forward strand.
AATTCCTCTAAAGTTCTACATTTTATTCAATTTAGTCCCTAAAACTAAAACTATCATAATTTTCACATTTAAGCCCTATTTTTCATTCAGATTTCAATTTCATCCCATTATAGCCCTCTAAATTCATGAATTACAAAAGATTCATGTCAATTTCAAAAAAATTCATTTAGTCCCTAAACTTAAAACTAACAAATTTTATTTTACAAATTAGTCATTTTTTCCTTTTTAAAGCTTAAAATTCTACCATTAAACATCAAAAACCTCAAAAACCATTAATGAAAACTTTTGAAACCTTTGACAAGTTTACGGTTTAGTACCTTGATAACTAGATTAAGCTACAACGATCTAAAGAACAAAAAAATTACGAAAAACTAACTTGTTTAGGACTTACATGAAATGGACGAAAGTATGAGTATCAAAAATGGATTTCCTAGTTTCACTTAATGAAGAAAAAAATGATGAGAAGGAGGAAAATGATGAAGAAACACTTTCTACCTTATTTTATCATATGTTTAATATTTTATTAAACATTATTTAACATATTTTTCAATTACTTAGTGTCCCTACCATCTGATACCTTTTAAAAGTGGTTAATTTCCACTTAAATCCTTAAACATTTACCCTTTAAACCATTTTAACTAAAATAAATCAATAGCAATTAACTTTTATGGTTTTTACAATTTAGTCCTTGTGCCCTAGTTAACCATCCAGTCACTAAAATTTCTAGACCAAAATTCAATTCACCTATACAAAAACTTTAAAAACATTCAATAAAAATATTTACAGGCTCGGTCTATGAAAATAGGTCTCGATACCTCATTTTCCAAAACCACCGACTTTAGGGTCGAACCGCTTGCATTTTAACTAACTATCTAATTAGCAAATTTATCCTATCAAAATTTAATATAACACTAATATTGACTTGTAAATATTAAATAATAATATTTGCAAACTCACTCGTCAAAATTGGGGTCCCAAAACTACTATTTTCAATGCAACTGAAAATGAGCTTTTAAAACATATATTTCAATATCATACCTGTAATCAATCATTTTAATACATTTGTACCTTATAGTTATGTAACATCTTGCCCATCGAAACCCTAGTGTTCAAATGATGTCTATGGAATTAAGGCACAAAGAGTAACTTTTGAGTGTGTTTTAAGTATAAAAAATTGACTAAGTATAAGAATTCTTTGATCAAGCCTTTAACACCCCGATTTTGACGAGCACAAGAACTAGAGTAGTCTTTGAAAGTACGATTGGCGAATTGATAATTACCCAAGTGCAATTTCTGGCGTATATGGGGGCGGACACAATTGTGTGTTCAAGATGTTAAGAGCTCCATGCCAGATTATTGTGACTTTTTGGAATAAGGATATGGTCTAGTAAATAGATACTGAAGGTATGAGCCCACGTCAAAAGTAGTACACCTTTTCTCCGTGATACTGTACATGTTAAGTTATAAGGTGATTTGATTAGGAACTAACTGAAAATGAACCATGATAGTTAAAAGAGAAATGGAAAGTACTTAATTAGTTTCTTCAGAAGTTGAAGACCTTTCATAAGACAAGTCAGTAGTGATGTGACATTGATCAAGTTCCAAAAAAGACTTGGACTATTTTAATAGGTTTTCAAGTTGAAATAAAAGGGATTTCTCTTCTAATCTTTTGAAATATTGAAATCTAAGGCTGGAGGAAAGGAGAAGCATCTTTCTTTAAGTTGGATCTGAAACTTTGGATTCTTCTAGAAATTTCTCCATGTCGATATGAGTTTTATGGCTCTAAAAAGTAGATTTTCATGAATGCCAGAAGAACTAAGGCTTTGTTAATGGGTTGTTTGTGTTTAAGATGATGAAAAGATTATCTGAATGGGATTTTATAGTGTTCTTTTGTTTTAAGAGGCGGTGGTTGCTACAACTCCTGAAAGGATCATGGATCTAGAGCTCAAGCTACTATACATTCTTGTCATGTGAGTTCCTAAGCCGAGTCTCGTATGTAAGGTAGTTTTGAAATGTTTCTATAGAAAATGTTCACATTGTGAACACTAAATGAGTCGTGTATGTATAGTTCATGAGGAATCTATTAGGTTAAGCATGATATGGATATTCTAATGATGAAATAAGGTTGTATGAGTGCTTTTGGAATGTATGAGATAATGTAAATTAAAATGTGTGTTAATTTCTGTATGGTGTCAAAGTGTGAAAGATCTGTTAAGTGAGTCTGTGTTTGTCTTCATGGATTCTTCTAAAGAGGTATGTCAGGACTTTAAACACAATCCTCTGAAAGAAAAAGCTGATGACACCATATCGTGTAAGACCATAGCTGATGGGTTATGGAATCATATAGAAAGAACTAAAGGAAGGTTATTACTTAATAGGGCTTTCTCTGTGACCTAAGACTATGAGAGGCAAACCTTACGTAATGTGAGCCTAGGCGAATCCTTATCATGAATATGCCAGAAAAAAGAAGCCTTTGTGGCAATATATGAAATGGAAGCCTTTGTGGTGATCTATAGAAAGGAATGCCTTCGTGGCACACGGATGCTGGATTTGATAGGCATCCATCAAACTCATGGTCTTTACCACAGTAAACACATGTTGTCTCAATTGCTTTCATCTCCTGAATTATAATTGGTCTCTTCATTGCTTTGATCATATTAGTTAAAGATGATACCTAGGTAGTCAAAAAAGTGATTGCATCAAGTTCCATGATGCCAACAGCTCTCCTGCCAGTCCCAAATTGCGTGTAGGATATTGATAATCATTATTGGCAATCCATTATAAAATCTCATATGCTTCATTTTAAGATTTATCCAACAAGGTACCATTGGTAAAAGCATTAACTACCATTCTCGTATGTGTATTCAACCCATTACAAAACATTTCCATCTATGTCCAGTGCTAAAACCCATGCATCAGACATTTTCAAAGTAGTTCTTTAAATCTTTCCCAAGCTTAGTGCAACGTTTCATCCTCTGATTGTCGAAAAGACGTGATGTCATTTCTAAGCTTGGCATTCATGTTTGGCAGATTATACCGTAGAAAAAACCTCTAGCAAATATCATTTTGTGATGCCACCATCCTCACCAGCAAAGCATTCAACCATGCTCTTGCTTGGTCTCTTGAGGAATACAGAAACAATTTAAGTCTCAGGCATCTTCAAGAACACCCTATTATCCAAATGAGTCACAAACTTTTAGAAAAAGTCTTAAACACAATCATAGATCTTCAATAGGCAACTCGCTGAACTATCCCACTATTTGTAACGTTTGAAACATCACCGATTTCAATTCAAAATGCTGAGCTTGAATGTATGGTCTAACTATCCCTGAATTCAGATCCTCCAAAATTGGCACAACATGTTCATGAATTGGCCTGTCTCAATCATCTATCATGCAATAAATAAGAAGATCAACATCCTAACCATTTGGATTTAACAGATCATTCAAACGACGATCATTCCCATCCCTAGCCATGTTATGCACTTCTCTTCTCCTTCTTCACAAAGTTTTCTCGATCTCAGAGTTAAAAAGATACTCTTTGTTAACATGAATGTCTCTACTCATGCACTGATAATAAGCCTATAGAAATCGAAAACAACTAAGTTAAATAAAACTAATGGAATTAGAAAAGAAAATAACAAAACCAAATTTCACCAAATTGTCGATCCTTGGCAATAATGCCAAAAACTTGTTGCATGTGAATATGCTAAGTGAATTGTCCAAGTGTAAACGTCAGATCAAGTAATAAAGTGATAAGTGAGATTGTCTCTACAGGTATCAGTTAGGTATAAATTGATCAACTTATTATAAAGGAGTGTGTTTAATGCTATGGAAAAAAATAATAAGAATGCAAAGATAATTAAGGAATACTGGTGTGTGTAATATGTGAATTCTAACAAATAAAAGAAAATGCTATGGCAAGACAAGAGTAAGTATGCAATAGAAATTACGAGAATGATTACGACACTAATATGTAAACAAGTAACAACTAAGGATGTGAAAATAAAGATGCTACAGAAAAGGTTAAAGGATCTACGATGTTGAATCGTAAGGCTGAGATTACCAAGAATCTACCATCATTAACCAGAAATGCCTCGACAAGTTCAGTCTTATTCTACTACTCGGAATAGTTCTACTGTGGTCTGCTTCTTTCGAGAGCTAGGCCTTGAGTTTCCTCACCTAGGGTACTATATGTCTATAGGCTTTGAGTTTGGTTCCTACTATTGTTCTTCTCCTTTTCTATAGAACACTGCTCTATGTCTAGAGTTTGCTACAAGTATTCTTTCGAGTACTCGCTCATATCATTCAATTTCAATCTAACAAACCTAACCTTGTCAGAATTAGATTAATTTTATAATTATGCTACATATTCACCTATGTTTAGAGATTACACACACGTTATTCATAAATACCATTGAATGAAATAGTAAATTAAAACTAATCTAAGCCGTGGCCAATAATGGAAATAAAAGTTTCATCAAGTAATCCCAACCCTATGAGATTTAGCTCATGGATTGGTGAATAGAATCCAGATTCAAAATAGTAATCAACATCGTTTCCTTAAATCAAATTATGGAACATAAAATAAAGAATTAAAGGGAGAACTCAGAAAGATAGCTTTCGCCTGTCCAGCCTACAACTCTGGCTACAAAATGTTTTCAGGTGACTAGGAGGGATTGCCTTTGTCTTCCCCTTTGTGTCTCCATCCTTGTCGCAACCGCTACCTTAAGGGATTTGTCCTTCTAAAAATGACTCTCCAATCATCTACCCCCTATTTTTGTCTAAGGGATTTCTCCTTCCAAAATGACTCTCCAATTGTATACCCACTTTTCAGTTTTTATTTTGGGTTTGATATCCCCTCCTTTATGGTATACCCATGATCCCATGATATTTTTCCTCTTTTTTAGGCAGACTTTTCTGGTACATGTACAATAAGGCTAATAATGGTTAAGTGTTGACTAGGTCATTTCTTAGCAATGCCACAGTATTCGTGTTGGCAAACTATCCAACCTTTTGCCACAATAAACATTCACTTCTTTACTTCTTTTCCTCATTCTGCACCTACCACCTAACAAACAAATCCTTCCCGCAAACAATTAGAAGTAACATGTAGTAACATTTAAGCACAGCCCAAGCCTTTTAATGCAATTTCCTAAAAACACTAATGGAAAATCCTAAAATGCAACTAAACATACCTAAGTACAAGTAATTAACTAAGTCTAAAGGCATAAAGTATAACTCTTTTCAAGAGTTATCACACCTCCAAACCTAAGTTATTGCTTGTCCTCAAGCAAGATATGCATGAATGCATATATGCAAGAGTTTTCCATCGCATATAACCACTAATATATACATCATTTTTCAGCAATCTTCTTTCTCCAAAAACTTGTTCAAGTGTTAGAGGTTTGCTTAACAAAAGTAGCAGAAAATTTCATCCTAAAAAAAAATTCCTAAGTGCTCATGTGTGCTTTCTGGCCATAGCAAGCATCTCCTAATTCACTTAGTTCATTCATTACCTAAACTCAAGTTGCTCGAAGCCTACTAAAAAATGTATATATATTATTCATATTTTTTTCTTTTTTTTAAAACTAATGTAGAGGATTTAGCATGTTACAAAATTCTTTGATTTGATAATCACAATGGAGCAAACATTGAATTACCAAGTATTCAGTCATGTCACAATTTAAATAAAAATCACTCTTGAAGCTAATGTTTTTAACTTATAAGATGGAGCAAACAACTACCTCCTTAGCTACTCAGCCTGTTACTATAGTGGAATGCCCTTTTTTTTTCTTTACACACTCTTACTCAAACTCACTTTTCTAGTCAACAACACAATGAAGCAAACAAAGTAATGTTAACTTACTTGGTAACTCTATGCCTTAGAGCGCATACTGTCCTTTATTTAAGTAATGTTTTGGAAATTTGATTGAGTTTGGCTTCAAAAGTCCCTAAGTTCATTAAAAGACACTTGTTATAGTCCAAAACTAACTAAGGTTAGGACATCTCATGTTTAGGAGTTAATTTTCAAGCAACTCTCCTAAGCTAAATTCACCTAATCCACTGTCATATATTCTAGGTGTATTGAAGCATTTAAGCTCATCATCGAACATCATAAGTAAAGTTTGTACTCATCATAGGCAAAACAACCATGGTAATTATGTGTGCCATGGAAAAATGAATGACAAGTGAACCAAAAATTAAAACATGCTCAACATGCAGTACTAAATGCATAAAACCCCCAAACCTAAGGAATGCATTATCCTTAATGCATGTACGAATATACAACAGAAAATTTCATGGAAAAATAAATGAAATGTATGATGTATAGAAGGGAAAAGAACTTCCCTGGCTTGGACCAGAGTGTAGTCATTCTGTCATGTAAGTAGATTTATATACACTATGTTTATACCGCATTTTCCTTTTCAATGATTGGAGTGGCATGTCCTCTTGTTCATCATCAGATTTGGTGATTTCATCAATAATCCATTTGATCTCACAATCTTGTTCAGTCATAGGTTCAGTAAAGGGAGGTGGAACAACTACAATGCTATCCACTGGTGGTGCATGTGTGGGATTTGCTTCTTCTTCATCCTCACTATCAGTTGCAAAATTGACTGATTTTGTCTTCTTTATTTCTTCCTCTGGTTTTTGGTTTCTTTCTTAGTAGTGGCAGGGTCTGTCTCAATTGGCTGGGCTTCACCAGCCTCTTATGCTACAGCTGCCTACAATTCCTTAGGAAAGTCGAAAAATGCAGGCATTGGCTTGGTGAAATTATTTTGAAGGACTTTTTCAGAGTAATGTCCCTCCTCTCCACATAGGCCAGTAAAGAGCTAATTTGTCCTGCACCTTTGCCAAATTTGCAGCAAGCTAAAGCTGTTGAGTCTCAAAAAGATTATTTTGTTTTTGCAACTTCTCTAATGAATTGAGCATTTTTTTTCTCAAATAAATTGTTAGTCTTAGAGGTTGTTATAGTGGAAAATGTTGGCGTAAAAGATGTTGAGGCTAAGCTAGGAGGTTGTTGCCATGAAAAATCCTCCAGAAATCTTTGCAACAATCAATTTTGTAATGGCCCCTTTATTTGGGTCGACTTCCTCATTGGTTTGGACTGAAACATTAACACGCTGCCAAAGCGCGGTGATTAAAGAAGGAAAGTTCATACTCTTAGCATTCTTTTGTGTGCACCGATGTACTTCGTTGAAAATAATCTTACCAACATTAATTTTCCTGCCCTACATGATGGAATGGAGCAGCAACATTCACTCATTAGAAACTGTTGAGTTATGGGTAGAAGGGAGTAGGCGTGTCTTAAGGAAGTGATACCAAACCTTGTACTTGTGCTTTAAAGATGCCCTTTCCATAGTGAAACAATCTTGCCTCGACACCGTCCATTTAGTTCCCGACACACATAGGTCTTGAAGAACCTAAGTTAACCATCAGTAGTGACGGTTGCAGCAAGCTCGGTATGCTTGTCTTGGATATCAAAAAGACCATACTAAGCATTAATCTTGTCCTCATCAAATAAGTCTGATACTCCTCACACATATATAAAAGAAGCATTTGGGGAAGTAAGGTAAGCATAGAATTTAGGAACAATCTTGGTCAGCACATCCTCTAGATGCAAACAAAAAATTTTCCATCCATGTTGCTCGACAATAGAAGAAATAGAAGCAAGCATTGTATCCCTTAAAAGGATCATCTTTAAAAAGAAAGCCTTTTTCCAAACTAAAGGGTTGCTTGGAGATGTTGTTCTGGTACCGTTTTTCTGCCATAGCATTAAAGAAAGTGTAAGGTGACATAGCAGATGATTGGGGGGGTAGATCATCTAGCCATTATGGAAAGTTAAGGTGAAAATATGTGTAGAAAAAGAATAAGAAAATTTGAAATGTCTGAAGAAAGCACAAATAAGCATGGAGAGAAAGAAAATTTAAGGTAACTGTAAAAGAATTGAAGAGGTTAGGGTAAAATAAAATGACGGCAAAGTAGGGAGGAAATGAGATCTGACGTGAGTGATGGGAGGCTTATAATCATGGCTTGACTTTGGTGTGATGAAAATTTGGAGGGAAAGTGAAACGGTTACTGGCCCAAATATTTGGGAAACCAATGGGCCAACGGGTATCATACAGCCTAACCTCACAATTTTCATTATGAGATAGTGTTGATGGTTCATGAAAATTACACGTGCAAAGTAAGTTTTGTAACAGCCTGTTTTCAGTGAAATCAAAGTAGTGGTTTCAAGACTACAAATCTGAGTTTGAAATATTTATTTTATTATTATTTTAAGGTCTACAGCATGTTAGTAGTGTCGTATAAAAATTTTGTTGAGAAATGTTGTCGTTTGCATGCTAAATTTGATGAAAAAGACTAAATCGTGTAAAGTGTAAAAGTTGAGTTCTATTTCCTAAAGGTGTCTAATAGCTATAGAACTTTAAAATAGAGGTCCTTATGTTGTAGTTAGACCATATAAATTGCTAGTTGACTTTTGTGGCTATTAAAATGATATTATAAAGGTTAATAAATAAGGTTAATGTTGTAATTTGATAATTAAAAGATATTAAAATATAGAAAACAGAAGACAAGCATGCATGTTCATCTTCTTGCTGAAAATTGAAGAAGAAAAAAGCCATGGGAGAAGTTTAAACTTTCAACCAACATCTCCTAGTGCATGTAAGTGCATTTTTGCTCGGTTTTTAAATATTTCTATGTGTTTTTGAGTCATTATAGCTTAATCTAGCTAACCCAGGGACTAATTTGCAAAAATTTTAAAAGTATAGGGTTTTACCATTGATGAATGTGGATGTGTTTTGATGTTTGATGATAGAAAATAAATGGTTGTTGTTTGATAAACAATATTTGTTAAGTGATTTTGGTTGAAATTGCAAATTTAGGATTTATTTGTAAAATGTGTAAAATTCATGGTGAAATGTGTGATATAATGAAAAATATGGGCTACTATGGATCTATATATATATATAATTCAGCTAGCATGGGTGCAGATTAAATTGCATGAATTTGTATTTTTGTGAGCTAGGGACTAAACTGTAAAGAATTCAAAATTTAAGGGGCAAAAGTATAATTTTTCCAAAACATGATTTTTGGGTTAAATTGAATAGAATGATATTTGAATAAGTTAAATTTGATTATATAGATCAAGAAAAGCAACGTATGGCTCTAGATCGAGGGAAAGATAAAGTATTAGAGTAGTCGATCCTATTCCATTGTTTTTGTGATCGAGGTAAGTTTGTATGTTACTAAACATTAATGTACTTGTGTTTTAAATGCTTTATTAATACATTATCAATAAAGACAACTTCACAAAAATAGTCGACAAAGATTTGGCAACGTGTGAAATCCCAGTTGAACCTTAGGAATAGATAAGATACAAATGACAAGCCATTAGGGGTTATTGTGTTTTGGGTGCTGGTCCATACATTTTACCGGTGGCTAAGTTTTTCGGCATGTGTTGCGTTTACTCCTCAGCTTGTGTGAGCAGCACCATGTGGCTACATCTTAACCGTCATCTTGTGTGAGTAGACCCGGTGATAGCTCGAGATGAGTATTTATATATGAGATATGAGATTGAGATGGTTTCGACCATGTATTGGCACTTAGGGTTGGAGATTCCTGAGTATCCAATATTATTCCAAATGGTTCAACTGGTATATTGATGGTATGAAAGAATAAGTGATTGATACATATCATAACAGGCATGTATGTGAATCATATAAGCTTTGAGTCTATGAAACTTGTGAATTTCATATCTAACCTTGTGAATGAATATGTGATAAGTTTGTGGATCAATATGAGTTATATTATGTTATGTTTGATTACGTAAATTGTGTTCATATGGTAAGTTGATTTTACTACTATACGAACTTACTAAGCTTAATAGCTTACTCTGTTTCCTTTTCCATGTTTTATAGTGATTTCGAGGCTTGCTCGGATTGGGAGTTTTTGGAGATCTCATCACACTATCCAGCCATGGTTTTGGTACTTTTGAACTTATGTACCTAGCTATATGTCATGTATAGGAGTTGTGGTTAATATGGTCTATATGTTTGTAATGTTGATGGCTAATTGATTTGGCTTGTAAATGATATATGTTTTTGGTTATGTGTTTAGCCATGCGAATTGGCTTATTTTGGTATACTTGGTTATGTATATATATGTGTAAATGACCTTTGATATTTGGCTTATAATTGCTATGTGTATGCCTTGTTGTGAATTGGTATTTTGAGTACAAAATGATTGAATTTGGGAATGTGGTATGCATGTTGATTTAGGCACAAAGTCTACTAGGTGAGTTTGATCCTTTAGGTGATTTTGGATGTGAAATTGGTATGAATTTGAATGGCCAATTGTGATGTTTATGAGTAATGTTATTGTTGGTATTGGAATTGTATGAATTGGACTTAATTGTAGTTGTTTTGAATACCTATTAAAGATATGGTTATATGCTTTTGGGTATGCCTAGGTTGACAACACTTTGGGTGAGAAAGATGCCTTGGACAATAGCTTATTATTGTCCACATGGGCGTGTGTCTCATCAGTGTGTGACACACAGCTAGGTGACACGGCTGTGTATCCCCTGGTACTTATTTAGAAAACAAGTCAATAGCTTCACACGACTTAGCACACGGGCATGTAGCTTGACCGTATGGCACAAGTCAGTATACCCTCCAGTTTTCACACGGCCTGGCACATGGGCGTGTGAGGCCATTTCGAAGGGTACACGGGCTAGTCACACGGGCACGTGGTTGGCCGTGTGACCCAAGTCAGTGAGTTACATGGGGCTAGACATGGGCTGTGACATAGCCATGTGATCCCATTTTGAATGTCCACATGGCCTGTGACATGGGCGTACCTTTGGCTGTGTGAGACACATGGCCTATCACACGGTCGAGCACACGTCCGTATGGCTTCGATAGGCCAAATTTTTTGCTTTTGCTGATCACCATTTTCTTGTGTTTTCGTTACACACCTGGCTCGATTCTGATGCAAAAGCTTCTGCGAATAACCAGAACCTAAAACATTGATTGAAAATACTAAGTTAACAATTGAAATGATTTATAGAACTAAAACTCCAATTCACTGAAGTGCTCACTTTAGACGAATCAACACTTTCCAATACCTAATTCGTCGAATGATTAAATGCCTCTTATGATCCTCCTAAACAGTCAATCAAAACTAATGATTAAACCAACATTCGAGTAATTGAAATCAAATTCCCATAACAGAAAATCTCCAAAACAAAACGTAGAGAGTAAAAATGCTACTTCCAAAACACCTCGACTGCAAAATGAACAATCTCAAAAACCCAAACAAAGAAACAAAATTTATGATCTATCAATGTCATTGTTTGACCAAACAGAAAAAGGAGGAGGGAAAAATGAAGAAAGCAATATGGGAGATGGGAAGTGAAACGTGAAACTGGGAAGGGAAATTTTTGGAAAGAGAAAGTAAAATTAAAATCGAATAAAAATAAAATAACATAAAAAACCCAAACACAATGTCCCCTTAATCCCTCAAATTAAGCCATTCTTTCAAATTCAAACCAACTCTGACTAACCACTAAACCCCCAAAACTAACTCACTCACTCATCTACTCCCATAGAGTTTTAATTCCATCCAACTTCTACTACACAATTGGTACACACTCACAGAAACAAAAATAACATCCTTCGCTCACATGGGGAATCAAACAGAAGACCCTAAGGCAAGCTAACACCTTACCACTTAAATCAGCAGGCTCATTCTACTATATGTTGACCGAAAGTATAACATAAGCCCACCCAAACAAGATAAGGCTAGGATAAAAAATAGCAGAATTTCCAAAAGTGGGACAAGTGGAACTTGAATCCAAGACCTTAAACACACAATCGGAACACTTAGCCACTTAAGAAAAATACATATTTATGAAAAAATTCACAAAAAAATTAAATAAATCAGGGAGTCACAACTCTACCCCTCTAAAAGAAATTTTGACCTTGAAATTTACCTGATTCAAACATATGCGGATAATGTTGATGAATCGAGTCTTTAGGCTCCTACGTGGCTTCTTTAGTGCCATGATTCAGGCATAGAGGCTTAACCAATGGAATAGATTTCCTTCTTAAGACCTTAATGCCTCAATCTAGAATATGAACTGGCTCCTCTTCAAATGTCAAATCTAGTCCAACCTCGATCTCCATAATAGGAACATATGAGATAGATCGGACCGGTACCGCCTCAACATAGAGACATGAAAAACATCATGGATACAGTCTAACTCTAGAGGTAACTCCAACTGATAAGCAACCGGTCTCACAATTTTCAGAATCCGATACAACCTAATGAACCTAAGGTTCAACTTTCCTTTACGTTTAAATCGTAGAACCTTCTTCCACGGAGATACCATAAGGAATACGTAATCACCCATGGAGTACTCAATATCCCTCTTTTTTAGATCTGCATAGGACTTTTGTTTATCAGAAGCTGCCTTAAGACGATCCCGAATCAATCTGAATTTGTCTTCAGTCTCGAAAACCAACTTAGGACACAAAACTTGTTGTTCACCCAACTCAGTCCAACACAACGGAGTATGACACCTACGACCATACAGAGCCTCGTAAGGTGCCATCTGAATACTAGACTAAAAACTATTATTGTAGGCAAACTCGACAAATGGCAGAAAATCCTCCCAACTAACTCAAAAATCAATCACACAACTCCGAAGCATATCTTTTAGTATCTGAATCACCCTCTTAGATTGATAATAGATTTGAGGATGGAATGTAATACTGAAGTCCAATCTCGAACCCAGACCTTTTTCTTCCAAAATTGAGACATGAAGCGAAGATCTTTATCCGAAATTATAGAAACTGAAACCCTATGAAGTCTCACAATATCAGAAATGTAAAGCGTGGGCAACTTCTAAAGAGAATAATCTATTCAAACAGGAATGAAGTGGGTAGACTTGGTCAACCAATCCACGATGACACAAACAAAATCCTTCTTAGTAGGTGTTAAAGGCAACCCACTAACGAAGTCCATAGTCACACGCTCTCATTTCCATAAGGGAATCTTAACAAGTTGGAGCAAACCCGAAGGCAACTGATGCTCAGCCTTAACTTGTTGGCATGTCAGACAACAAGAAACAAAATTCATTACCTCTCATTTCAAACCCAGCAATCAATACAGTTTACGAAGATCCCAATACATCTTATTCCCACTGGGATGCATAACATATGGGCTACTATGCGCTTCCCTCAGAATAGACTATTCCAAATCAAAGTCTTTTGATACACAAACCCGTCCTCAACAACATAGAACCCCATCACTATTCAGCCTAAAATTAGACATACTACCATCCTCTATCTGACGGAAACACAGAAGCAGAGATTCATCCCCTAACTGTTTATCTCGAACCTGATCAATCCAAGTCGACTTAACTTGCAACTCGGCTAGCAGACTCCCATCATCAAACAAACTTAGGAGACCAAACATCACCCTCAGATCAGACATTGCTCTACAACTAAGAGCATCGGCCACATATTGGAGTTACCGGGATGATACTCTATAGTGCAGTCATAATCCTTGAGCATCTCAATCCATCCACGCTGCCTAAGGTTTATCTCCTTTTGAGTAAGGATGTACCTAAGGCTCTTCTGATCGGTGTAGATGATACACCTCTCACTATACAAATAATGCCTTCAAATCTTTAAGGAAAAAACCACGGCAGCTAACTCGAGATCATATGTTGAATAATTCCCCTCTTGTGAATTAAGTTGTCGGGACGCATAAGCCATGACCTTACCATCTTACGTCAGAACACATCCCAAACTGACTTGAGCTTCTCAAAGCTCGATTGTTGCTCATCAGTCTAGACAAAAGGAGCATTCTTACGCAAAAGCTTAGTAATAGGAGCTGTAATTAACAAGAACCCCTTGACAAACCTCCGACAATAACCCACAAGACCCAGAAAACTACATATCGCTGAAACATTCTAAGGTCATCTTCGGTCTTAGATTATACCACAGTTTCATCAATGAAGAATACAACAAACTGATCCAAATACAGTTGGAAAACTCAATTCATCAGATCCATGAATGCAGCTAGAGCATTCGTCAAACCAAAGGGCATGACTAGGAACTCGTAGTGCCCATAACAAGTCCTAAAAGCAGTCTTATGAACATCAACTTCAATAACCTTAAGCTAATGATACCCAGAATAGAGATATATCTTAGAAAATAATGAAGCCCTACGAAAATGATCAAACAGGTTGTCAATCCTCGAAAGTGGGTACTTATTCTTCACAGTCAGCTTATTCAATTGTCGATATTTGATGCACATTCTCATAGTAACACCCTTTTCCTTTACAAACAAAACCAGTGCCCCCCACAAAGACACATTAGGATGGATGAATCCATGATCCAGAAGCTCCTAGAGTTGATCCTTTAGCTTTATATGCTCCTTTGGTGCCATACGATAAGGACCGATAGATTATACCTGGTGGAAGCTTAATACCGAACTCAACTTTCTAATTTGGAGGTAAACCTCGTAATTCCTCAGAGAAAACATCTGAAAATTCCCTCACTGTTTTGATATTCTCAACAAAAGAGTCCGTAGAAACTAAAACACTTACATAGGCTAGATACACTTCACACCCTTTTCGAACCAATGTTTTGACCACAAGAGCGGATATTACATTGGATAAATAATCCTGCGCTTGCTGATCACAACCACTTCCACATCATTCTTAGATCTCAGAACTACCCTCTTAGCAACACAATCTAGACTAACTCGATGCTCCACCAGGCAGTCCATACCCAAAATCAAATTAAATTCTCCAAATGGTAGCTCCATCAGATTAGTCGAAAACACAACCCCTTGTACTTCTAATGGTACATCCTTATACAGTCTATTTACCCAAACCGATTGACCCAACGGACTCAATACAGAAATCTCACCAGAAGTACTCTCAACAGGAATCCCCAAGTTATTAGAGATGGAACTAGCTATGTAGGAGTGTGTTGACCCTATATCTATCAGTGCAACATAAGAGGCCTCAAAAATAAAGAACGTACTCGTGATCACATTTACGGCGTCTTTGTCCTCACGACATTGAGTAGCATAAACCAGTGTAGGCTATCTTGCCTTAGTCTGATTAGCACCTTTTCCCGGTACTCTCTGTCCCCTACCCATACCATTACCACATTTGGCCAGATCGCAGCCCCTAGGCGGTTGCTATACTGCCTTCTAAGGCTGAACAAAACCCAAAGTTGTAGCTTGCATCTGATTACAACATTATGGGCAATCTCTAATACGATGCTCCACCAACCTACATCACAAACATACCCACAACCTCCTCCAACACTTGCTCAAATGGCGTCTACCACAATTACCACATAGTTGTACGGTAGTAGGAGCAATTGAAACTCCAACTCTAGAAGGCCCATTAGATCTGGCCCATTTCTTAGGCATATGGACAAAACTAGAGGTCTTCGAATCCCTCTTATTTTTACCTCTCTCACGATCCCTGTTCTAGCGCTTAATGTGCTTAACCTCTTCGGTGATTTTCGCTTTGTCCACCAATACGGCGAGCTCCCACTCTCTCTGCGGAGCTATCACAACTCTCAAACTGTCTCTCAGGACATCCTCAAAATGAACACATTTTTCATATTCCGATGCCACTATCCCTCAAACGTAATGACTCAAACTCAAAAAATTGGCTTCATAGTCGGCTACTGTCCTATCTTCCTAGGTAAGGTTCATCAACTCACATCTACGAGCATCCACATAACTCGCTCCCACATATTTCCTTTGGAAATTAATCTTGAAGTATTCTCAGTTAACCTAATTTGGTTAAGTACCCTCCTCAACCGATAACCACCACTGGTACGCCTCATCGCGAAGCAGAGCAACTGCACCCATCAATTTCTACTCAATGGTGTAGTCAATATCATTCATTATCCTTTCTGTGGTCTCCAACTAGTATTCGGCCATAGTGGGAGTGACTCTAGTGACACCCTTAACAGCATAGCACCATTAGACCGAAGTCATTCAATTACTAACCTACAGCTCCTAGAACTAGAATAGGGCTCAACGACCCTCTCTAACACTCTCAGCATGGCTTGGGACAATGCATCGTCCCCAGCCGAGCGACTTTGAGACCCAGTCTCGATAGTAGGTGTAGTCAGCGTCTCACTCGTATCCAAATTGGGCATATTACCCATCAAAATTGACTCAGCTCGAGCCTCTTTATGGCGCCCGCTGCACTCACGAGTACCACAACCATGTGTTCCTCGAGCACTCATTGTTTCAAAGTTTTATCTACATTACGAAATTTTATGAATCAATTTCAATATTTATTAGCAATATTTTATGCTTCAAACTATTAGCAGAAGTGGTTTAGAAAGTTTAGAGTTTTCAGTCTCTAACTAACTATATGCAGTTTTAAACAGTTCAGAGTACTCTAACTACAATATTTCTAAGTTTAGAAGTACTTACAGGATCAGTGCCAGAGACTTGGTGTACCACATACTTTACTCAAAAAGAAATAAACTTTACTTGAAAACCAGTTCTTTTACAAAAATTTTGAACCCAAAATTTTACAGACTGAGTTTTGTAACTTCGCTCTGATACCACTCAATGTAACACCCCAAACCCAGCCTAGACATTATAATCAAATTTAGAGATGTTACGAAGAAAAAATTAGAAATCTGTCTTTTCTTTTAAAAATATCGTACTTCTTTATTTTAAAGAATCTGTCGTAATATTCATTAATAAAACCATCAATTGTTTACTCTTTCAAACAAAACAATAAATCACAACGGAAGTTTTATAAGTCATTATATTTTGAAAACCTAGTCTATTTTCTCAAAAGCATTAGATCGCATAAAACAATAGTTTTGTAAATTGTTTTTGTTGAAAGTCACAAGTAATCTCAAATTTAAACCAAATCCAAAAATAAAACCCAAAATTCCAAATTGTCCGAAAATTACAAAACTCTCGAAAACTAGAAATTTAAGTAAACTTTTAATGTATATGAATTTTACAAACATGTCGTTAAAACTGAGCCTCCGTCGCACCAACCTGCCTAAGCCTAAGGATTACCTGAGCTGAACAGACAAACAGAAAGTAAGTTTTAAAACTCAGTGTGTAACTTAATGGAAACAGAAATTTAGATTCTTTCGTACAACAGAACAGAAAAATACAGACATATATCCTTTATAAAATCAGATTATCAATAGAATCATATAGAAATAGATATACAAAGTCCTACCTGCGTCCTCTACACACCAACTTTAAACATCTCAACACACCATGTGGGGTATGAAACACTGACCCAGCCCTACACACCAAATAGTGTCTGTACGACACTTATCAGAATAATCGCAGCCATCCTGCCAATATAATTGGTGAGGTGTCGCCTCATACAGAATACTTCCTTTACATAAGCATATCTTGCCTCAAAACCAAATATAGACAGTAGACACATATATCAGAATTAACATGTCATACATGCTCAAATACATATATTACACATGCTTATATATAACAATCAGATCATACATATTGTATTTCATAATACTCATAACAATCTATAGAGTAGCAAATTCCATGCTTTAAGGTTTGTTTTGCCCATAGCGACCCTACAGAGGGCCCACGATCGATCGGAAAAATGTGTGCGACCCTAGGGAAAAGTTTAAATTTTGGGCCCACATGCCAATATGGCCAACACGCCCAAACTGCCCTGCCTGTATGGCCCACACGTCCTAGCCCATGGCCCATATGTCCATGTGGCTTGCATGTGTGAGCCCACACGTCCAAATTGGCAATGTTGTGTGACCCACAAGGACATACACACACCCGTCACACGGCCATGTGTCGCACACGGCCTACCACATAGTCGGGCACACGCTCGTATGACGTCAACAAGCCAAATTTTTGGCCTTCGCCGATCAATGTTTTCTCGCATTTTTGTTACACACCTAGGTCTATTTTAATGCAAAAGCTCCCACAAAATAACCAGAACCTAAAACATTGATTGAAAATACTGATTTAATAATCGAATCGATATATAAAACTAAAATCCCAATTCACCGAAGTGCTCACTTTAGACGAATCAACGCTTCCCAACACCTAATTCGTCAAATGATTAAATGCCTTATGTGATCCTCATAAACAGTCAATTAAAACTAACGATTAAACCAACATTCAAGTAATTAAAATCAAATTCCCATAACAGAAAATCTCCAAAATGAAGCATAAAGAGTAAAAACACTACTTACGAAACACCCCGACAGCAAAATAAACAATCTCAAGAACCTGAGCAAAGAAACAAAATTAATGAACTATCAATGTCTTCATTTGACGAAACATAAATTGAAGGATGGAAAAAAGAAGAAAGCAATATAAGAGATGGGAAGTGAAACGTGAAACTGAGAAGGGAAATTTTTGGAAAAAGAAAGTAAAATTAAAATCGAATAAAAATAAAATAAAATAAAAACCCCAACAAAATATCCCCTCAATCCCTCAAATTAAGTCATTATCTCAAATTCAAACCAACTCCAACTAACCACTAACCCCCAAAACTGACCCACTCACTCATCCACTCCCAAAGAGTTTTAATTCCACCCAACTTCTACTACACAACCGGCACACACTCACAGAATCAAAAATAACATCCTTTACTCACACGGAGATTCGAACACAAGACCTTAAAGCAAGCTAACACCTTACCACTTGAACTAGTAGGCTCGTTCTGCTATGAGTTGATCGAAAATAGAACATAAGCCCACCCAAACGGGATAAGGCTAGGATAAAAAATAGCAAAATTTCCAAAAGTGGGACTTGAACCAAAAATCTCAAACAGACAACAAAACACTTAGCTACTGAAGCAAATACATATTTATGATAGAATTCACAAAAAAAAAATTAAATAAATCAGGGTGTTACAAAATGACTTAATTTCCTTACCTATTGATGGCCAAATATGGAAACATGAAAATGGATTTTCCCTTAGGTTTGTGTTTCTTGGAAAGGTAAAGAACAAGAATGAATAAGATGACACTTACATCTCCACTAAGCTAAGCTTATTTACCTTGATTATAAATTAATTAATATTACTTAATTAGCTTAATTAGGTGTTAATCATGTTAATTATTCTTTTAATTAAACTAAGTGGCCAACATCATCAATTTAAACTAACTTATAATGGAAAATTATTTAATTACCATTTTGAACCTTTGACTACTTGCCATATAAGTCCCCAATCCTTTGGTCAATTAAAACTCTATAGCGATTGGACTTTTACAATTTAGTCCACGAGCCTTAATTAACTATCAATTTGGAAAAATTATTAGAACAATCTTTAATATATTTTTATATAAGATTTGTAAATACTCATATTTAATATTTACAAACTCGATTCATAAAAATAGGGTTTCGAGACCACTTTTTTTAATACCACTGAATATTGGGCAATTACATGTAAGTTTTTTGAAGGAAGGTTGTGAAGTCAACAATTCGAGTGGACAATGAGCCATGAGGGGTGCAAGAAATTTTTATAATTTCTATAGATTTGTGAGTAATGAAACATGTAATATAACAACCCGATTTTTGTATGTGTCAAAAAAGTCGATTTTGAGGCTAAATTTTCTAGGTCAAGTTAACCTGAGAATTTTATTTAAAGAGTTAATATGTTGTATACGAAGGTATAAGGTCAAATAGTTAATTGATTAAATTGTATTAGTGATAAAATATAGTAAATGGACTAAATTGAGAAGTGCGGAAAATAGGATGAATTAGTCAAGAATTGAACAAACTTTTAAGTGGTAATTTAACGAAGACCTTATTAGAAATTTACCAATGATTAAGCAAATATTAGTGGATTAAGGTGATCTCACCCATTGAATTCCACTATATCATGCCATTATTAATCATAGACATTAGATTAATTAAATTTAAGGTTAATTAAGTTATTAAACCAACTAATATGTGATAAGTAGGATGTGAAAATAGAACGTCGATAATGACAATGAATCGCAAAGAAAGAGAGAAAAATAGAACACATAGATTTTACGTGGAAACCCTTTTGGGAAAAACGATGGGCAAATAAGAAGAAAATCCATTATGTAGAATTCAAATGACACAGGATGAGAGACGTAATGTAGTAAGATTAAAACACCTTATTGTAATCAAATTCAAATAGAAGTAATGTAGTAAGATTAAAACACCTTATTGTAATCAACATCAAATAGAGGAAGTAAACTTCTATATGGATTTTACTTGTGCAGCCTGTATAATACTCTTGTTGCGATCCCAATGCAATAATTTTCTCATTGGGGATCTACGATGGGCTTTGGCCTTCGCCCTCGTAAATTCTCCTATCTTGCCACTTGTATTTTATTTTGGGTCACCCAACTTCCAACATAGGAGAGAGAAAAAATAATCATAAAGCCTTTCCCATCTTCTTCATGACATCCATTGAAGGAGAAAGAAGAAAGAAATTCTATGTTTTTACATTGTCATTGCCATCCACCAATTTTTCGAGTAATGAAGGTTTCTATTGAATTATTTTATGATTTTTTCATCTAGTAAGCTTGGTGTAGTTAACCCAATAGTTAGTTTTAGTAATTGTAGAAGTTGGCTTAAGTTACAATTGATGAGAGCTATAACACCCTCAACCCAAACTGATTTACTAGATCTTAGGTGTTACTTCACATATCGTTTAACAAAATTTCAGAACTATTGATAGATACCCCTTGCTTAAAACATGTTACTTTTTATCTTATTCAAAGACTTAACTTCAAGAAAACAAAGGAAAATATTTAAGAATAAAATATTACATCATGCTTTTCACTAAATCTCTTACAATACAAACATTTACTAAAGACAAACTCATTAGGGTGTAAGCAAATGATATGCCACTTTTCCACTGTATGCATAATAACCCGATACGCTACTTCCTTGGCATAACCCTAACGTCATCCCCCTTAGTGCAATCTCACCTTATAATTACATGAAACATAGAAATAAAACTGGTAATTTCAAACTAAATTAGTGAGAGTTAATACAGAATACCTTGGCAGATACCTTTATAATATTTGAAGAATATCTGTATACCAGCTACCCTTCTTAACCACTTACTTCTGCTTCAAGCAAATACTATAATAGTTTTAGGCTTACACTTACACGCCAACTACTATACTCATAATCGTACCAATTCTCTCTTAACTACATAACTAACTTAAGATCCTTCCAAACATTACCTTAATCTCTTTTTTTTCTTAGGACCACAAAGGCACTTTTCAATGAATATCTCTTCAAAGCCCACGTCTTATAGACCATCTCTCCACACCTACACTTATTCCAAAATAGTTGTTCACAGATATTGTCATTTTTGGATTCCTATGTAGATTGAATACCATCAGTTTACTTATCAAATAATATTCTTCTTCAATTCTTAACAATCTTGTACTAATAATCAATTATGCAAATCATCTAGATGAACTCCACATATTTTTGTTTCAGAACCCTAAATATTTAGATAAAAATAACTCAATTTCAAATTTACATGGCACGGAAAAACTTAGATTAATAGATACCTTTCTAATTCATAACTATGAACAAGCCCAAATCACAAACTAACTGATTATCATTGTAACAGCCCGATTTAGACCCTAATCAGAACAGTGGTTTCGGGACCATGAACCTGAGTCAGAAAAATATTTAAAAATTATTTTCTGTGTTTATTATGCGTGAATTAGTATGTGTGAAATTTTCGTGATTTAATTTTTTTGTTTAGGTGCCCAATTAAATAAAAGGACTTAATCGCATAAAATGAATACTTGATAGTTTAATGTGTGAGGATCAAATTGTTGAATGTCTTTATAATAAGAATCCTTTATGAGGTAATTAGGCCATTACTAATATGGGTGGACGGCAAAGGACATTTATATGTGATAATATAATGTTTTTAATTAAGGTTAATATGGTAAATTAATAAAATAATTTAATATAGCATAAATATATCATAAACAAATCCATTTTATGTGTTATGTTTGTGTTATTTCCGAAACAAAAAGGAAGAAAAAGAAAAACCTAGTTTGGCACTTTCAAGCTTGATTAAGATCAAGAACCAAAGAAATCGAATTTGGATCGGGGGAAAGCGAAAGTTGTCGACTAGCTGTCTCGTTCCATTTTACATTGTCTGAGGTAAGTTTATAAGCAAATAAACGTATTTAATTTTAATTAAATACTAAATATATATGTTGAAATGGAATATATGAATTTATATATGCTATGGCCGAATATGAATAAACTTGGCTACTATATTTCTAAATACGTTTTGATCGAGTTACAATATCTGAAAGCCCTGTATGAACCTTAGGAATAGTTAGGATACATATGGCATGACATAGGATTCCGATATATGTGTGCGAGTAAGACCATGGCATCGATATGTGACTCTGATATATGTGTGCTAATAAGACCCTGTCTGGGACAGTGGCATTGATATGTGGCTACATGTAAGACCACATTTGGGACGTTGGCATTGTACAATATTTTTGAATTATCTGAGTGCCCTATCCAATTCCGAATGGTTCGTCGGGCAAAGGTAAATCATGTACGGATGTGTAAAACAAGCTAAATGTCCAGGTATGAATTAGCTTGTTGGCTACTAGTAATAAGGTAAGTTTATAACTTGATATTGGTTACAAGTCATGTGTAATTCTAATGATGAATATATGTGAGATTGGTATGTGTATTCGGCCTTATGACTAAATAATTTGAGTATCATTAACATGATTCTTAACTATATGCATATGTGTGACCATATATATTCGGCATATAGGTAATATATGTATGTGATATTATATTCCGATTTTCAAACTTACGTATATATGTATATGTGTGTTTGGTTTCATTATAACTATTTTTTTTGGAGGTTGATCATTAATATGTTAAAATAACTATGTGAGGATTCGGCTAAGTGCGAATATTGTTTATGAAAATGTCTTAATTATCTCCTTTGTAAGGTTGAGGTCTAGTATGATAATGTTAATGTAATTCAGTTAGTTAAAATGAGTTAAATATATCATTGGATTGTTTTTTTGCTTATGACTTACTAAGCTACAAAAGCTTACTCTGTGTATATGTGCGTTTCTTTTTTTTAGATTTTGGATTCAAGTTATGAGCTCAGGGATTGTCAGTAAAATTCATCACACTATCCACTGTTTCGGTACTTAATAGTTAAACTCGAATTACGGCATGTATAGGTTGGAACATAATTTTTAAATGTTGAATGTTGGTTATGTAAATAAGCCATGCGAAAATGGCTTAATTTCCTTACTTGGAATCAGTTTTGTTTTATTGTGGCTTAAGTCCATTTTGGTTATTATGCTATGGGTTATGGATGAATAATTTTAGTGATATTTGTTCTAAGTGTTGAAATGGTTGATGATTTGGGTTCTGCATATAGTTGATTCGGTTATAAATTTTGTATAGGTGAAAAATATATATATGGAAAATGGTTGTTATATTTGTCTTAGTGTTATCATATGAACGGGTTTTACAGAATACTCTGCAATGTTTCAGGGTGGTTAGGATTAATATTAGCATATATGTTAGATGCTATGTTTGGTACTTGGGAATGGTATATTAATTTCGGCTTAGTACTGAAGTAAGACCATTATGATATGCGTGCATGTATTTGAATGGATTTTAAATGCTTAAATTCAGTTGCGATATCTATATAATGTAATGACCAAATAGTGAAAAGTTGGATATGTTATTTGGATTTATTAATTTATATTACATAGTGGTTTAGGAAATGTGATTAAAACAGGTAATTTTAATATATTTGCATTCGGTTATGGTTTGTTAAATGTTGGATAAACTATGTTATATAATATGTATATTGACTTAAACAATTGAAGTGTATAGACTTGTAAAATGATTGAGTTAAGTTGTAAGTAAGCAATTGTAAAAACAAACTTGTATTCGGCTAAATGCATTGAAAATGACCAAATGAATAGTGAATTGTACAATGGTAAATCATGAAAATAGTATGTGTTTTATGTGGTGTATAAGTGTCCAATTTGATATCAAAAGAATGCCAAATATGATATGATTTTTATCAAATGATTAAATGTAGTAGATTTTGCGTGTTCTATTTGTGTTTGGATTACAGTATGCGACTAAAGTGTTATAAAGTTTGAATGTCGGGACGTTTTATAAGTTGAATTAAAAGTATATCCAGCTATGTGGTACTAGTAATTAAATTCACTATTGATGTTAATAGTGGTTTTAGGACCACAAATCTGAGTCAGAAAAATATTTAAAATTTATTTTCTGTGTTTATTATGTGTGAATTAGTATGTGTGAAATTTTCGTGATTTAATTTTGTCGTTTAGGTGCCCGATTAAATAAAAGGACTTAATCATGTAAAATGAATACTTGATAGTTTAATGTATGAGGATCAAATTGTTGAATGTCTTTATAATAAGAAGCCTTTATGAGGTAATTAGGCCATTACTAATATGGGTGGACGGCAAAGGACATTTATATGTGATAATATAATGTTTTTAATTAAGGTTAATATGGTAAATTAATAAAATAAGTTAATATAACATAAATATATCATAAACAAAGCCATTTTATGTGTTCTTTTTGTGTTCTTGCCAAAACAAGAAGGAAGAAAAAGAAAAACCTAGTTCGGCACTTTCAAGCTTGATTCAAAACAAAAACCAAAGAAATCAGATTTGGATCGGGGGAAAGCAAAAGTTGTCGACTAGCTGTCCCATTCCATTTTACATTGTCCGAGGTAAGTTTATAAGCAAGTAGACGTACTTAATTTCAATTAAATGCTAAATATATATGTCGAAATGGAATATATTAATTTATATATGCTATGGCTGAATATGAATAAGCTTGGCTACTATATTTCTGAATTCGTTTCGATCGAGTTACGACATTCTAAAGCCCCGTAAGAACCTTAGGAATAGTTAGGATACATATGTCATGACATAGGATTCTGATATATATGTGCGAGTAAGACCATGGTATCGATATGTGACTCCGATATATGTGTGTGAGTAAGACCCTGTCTGGGACAGTGCCATCGATATGTGGCTACATGTAAGACCACATCTGGGACGTTGGCATTGTACGATATGTATGAATTATCTGAGTGTCCTAACCAATTGCAAATGGTTCATCAGGCAAAGGTAAATCGTGTACGGATGTGTAAAACGAGCTAAATATGTAGGTATGAATTAGCTTGTTGGCCACTAGTAATAAGGTAAGTTTATAACTTGATATTGGTTACAAGTCATGTGTAATGCTAATGATGAATATATGTGAGATTGGTATGTGTATTCGGCCTTGTGACTAAGTAATTTGAGTATCATTGAAATGATTCTTAACTATATGCATATGTGTGACCATGTATATTCGGCATATAGGTAATATATGTATGCGATGTTATATTATGATTTTCGAACTTACGTATATAAGTATATGTGTGGAAGGTTTCATTATAACTATTTGTTTTTGGAGGTTGATCGTTAATATGTTAAAATAACTATGTGAGTATTCGGCAAAGTGGGAAAATTGTCTATGAAAATGTCTTAGTTATCTCGTTTGTGAGGTTGAGGTCTAGTACGATAATGTTAATGTAATTCAGTTGGTTAAAATGAGTTAAATATATCATTGGATTGTTTATTTGCTTATGACTTACTAAGCTACAAAAGTTTACTCTGTGTATAGGTGTATTTCTTTTTTTTAGATTTTGGATTCATGTTACGAGCTGAGGGATCATCAGCAAAATTCATCACACTATCCACTATTTTGGTACTTAATAGTTAAACTCGAATTATGGCATGTATAGGCTAGAACATACTTTTGAAATGTTGAATGCTGGTTATGTAAATAAGTCATGCGAAAATGGCTTAATTTCCTTGCTTGGAATCGGTTTTTTTTATTGTGGCTTAAGTCCATTTTGGTTATTATGCTATGGGTTATGGATGAATAATTTTAGTGATATATGTTATGTGCGTTGAAATGGTTGATGATTTGGGTTGTGCATATAGTTGATTCGGTTATAAATTTTGTATAGGTAAAAAATTATATGTATATATGGAAAAGGGTTGTTATATTTGTCTTAGTGTTATTATATGAACAGGTTTTACAGAATACTCCGCTATGTTTCAGGGTGGTTAGGATTGATATTAGCATATGTGTTATATGCTATGTTTGGTACTTGGGAATGGTATATTAATTTTGGCTTAGTACTGAAGTGAAACCATTATGATATACATGCATGTATTTGAATAGGTTTTAAATGCTTAAATTCAGTTGTGATAGCTATATAATGTAATGACCAAATAGTGACAAGTTGGATATGCTATTTGGATTTATTAATTTATATTACATAGTGGTTCGACAAATGTGATTAAAACAGGTAATTTTAATATATTTGCATTCGGTTATGGCTTGTTAAATGTTGGATAAACTATGTTATATAATATGTATATTGACTTAAACATTTGAAGTGTGTAGACTTGTAAAATTATTGAGTTAAGTTGTAAGTGAGCAATTGTAAAAACAAACTTGTATTCGGCTAAATGCATTGAAAATGACCAAATGAATAGCGAATTGTACAATGGTAAATCATGAAAATAGTATGTGTTTTATGTGATGTATAAGTGTCCAATTTGATATTAAAAGAATGCCAAAATATGATATGATTTTTATCAAATGATTAAATGTAGTAGATTCTACGTGTTCTATTTGTGTATGGATTACAGAATGCGACTAAAGTGTAATAAAGTTTGTATGTGTGCACGTTTTATAAGTTGAATTAAAAGTATATCTAGCTATGTGGTACTAGTAATTAAATTGACTATAGATGTTCATACATGAATTTTTTTTTTCAAAAAAAGTTTATGCAAGTGTACTGATGTGATCGTTTGAATTTGTACTTTGACTGGTAATACCTCGTAACCCTAATCTAGCGACCGATACAGGTTAGGGGTGTTACAATTATGGTGGATACCTTCTCTGAACATACAGATACTCCCTTCTTGTCAAGATCTTCCCTTAAGCCTTATCCGATTACTTCATGGAACTAATTCAATCAAATTATTTTTAGACATATCATTACCTTATCATAAATTTACTTATCAAAGATTTATCTAAACCTACCCAAAACTTACCACAAGGGCGGAAAATCACATGTTATCATACAAACTTAGCAGAGTATGCCACAAGGGAAAAACAGAATACACCATAAGAGCAACATACGAAATATGCCATAAAAGCAACATACAAATTCATGTGTTTATTGTCCTAGTGGACTTTCAAAAAAGGTGCCATGGGTTTCTCCATCATAAATTTATACATAAATTTCATGTATCGTGATTAGCTAGTTCGATTTATACATTATCGAAGGCTACACCATTAACATTCATATAGTCATATCTTGCTATGGGTCTCAGCCACGTAGACTTACACACTTTCATGTATCATGATTTGCCAGTCCAGTCTACATCTTACTAGAGGCTACACCATGAGTATTTTCATATCATATAATGTCATGGGTCACAACCTTATGGTCATACATTTGTTTTCATATTATGATCTGCCAATCTAGTAAGCAATATAATTGCCCTACTAGTGGCATCACAGGGACATTGCTTAGCACTTATTTACCTAGATCTGTTCGCATTCCTGATTGATTCATACTTTTCTCATATCGGAATTTACCTGTATGATTAAAAATCAACACTCTTTTCAACAAAAATTTATAGATATCATCATATCACATATATCATATTTACAATTCTCATACTCTTACCAAATATTTTAGATAACATCGCCCTTTATACATATATATGCTTCTACTTAAACAGTTCACATAGAAGAGTCAAGGTATAGACTTACCTATTACTCTTCTACTATAGTTCAAAGCTCCAAACTCAAACATCCTTCTCGGATCAACAACAACTACTACTTAAAGAACATAAAATTACAAAATTAAAACTCATTTACATACAAATTACTATCATCTCAATTACTTACAAGCCCTGTGCAAAGCCTTGTATTTACAACTTACTATTCATTTACCCTATAATGACCTAAAAGTCAGTAGTGTAATTATGGTTTTAGAATCCCGTTTTCGTAAACTAGACTCATAAATATTTTTATTAAATATTTACAAAGATATGTTAGAAGTGAATTGAATTTCAGTCAATTAATTTTATTTAATTAAGGTTTAATTAGCATCAGGGGCTAAACCTTTTAAGTGAGTGAATTGTTATTTAATTATAAGGTAGAACATATTTAAGGGATTAATAATTCCATTAAAACAATTTTAAATTATATTGGACGGTAATATGGCTTTATATGGTTAAAATTTGTGATAAAATAAATTATAAAGTGAAAAGTAAATTAATTAAAATAAAACATTAAAAAAATCCTAATAAAATAAAAACAAGTAGTGGATTGAAAAAGAAAGTTAAACTCCTTCATACAAAATCATTTCAAAGCTAGGGGGCAGAAGAGGACAAACGACAATGGTGTTTTAATCTTCAAAGCTCAATTTGGTTAGTTCCATTTACTCTTTTTTTCTAATAATTTTTATGTTTTCGATATCCTGGTAGTTCAAGATGACCGACCCATCTTGAATTTTTCGGTATGGTTAAAGAATTAATAAGTTTCCATTGTTAGATAGTTTAAGCTTTTGGGATATTTTGATAGATTTTAAGTTTAGAGTTGAAAAAGGACTAAATTGTAAAGTCAATTGATGATTTTGTGCAATATGGATCAAATTGCATGAATTTCAAAATTTTGGGGTAGAAATGAGAAATAGGGAGTTAAATTAGGCCTAGAGTGAAATTAGTATTAAAATTTGAGGTTAATTTTGAAAGTTATGTTAGTCTCGATTTTAGGAACTAAATCGAATAAAATGAAAAAGTTGCTTAATTTAGTAATTAAATGCAAAATTGGATATGTATTGATAATTTATTATGTTTGTTTTAATCCATAGCTAACATCAACCCGGATTCCTCAAAAAAGAAAGGAAAAGACAGTTTTCAACGAATAGCTCTGAGTTTACGATTTGTGTTCTATAATCTGAACTACTCGTAAATTGCTTTAATTTGAATTGTTTCTGTATGGTAAGAATATGAGGTGAGCTCTTAGTGATAATGAAATGAAATGAGTTGATTTGAATTGACTGATATATCTAAGGACTAAATTGTATATTTATGAAAAGGGCATATATTTATGAAAATGTGAAATTGAGTATGAAATGTGATGATCTATTACTGCTATATGTGAAAATAATGTGTTGTGATTAAATTAAGTGTGAATGGGATAATTGTGGGTAATGAAATATGCAATGGGAACCCTATTAACTGTTCGGGCAAAATTGGATTTAGTTGGCATGCCATAGGATAGGAAGAGTTTAGGGTTACTTCGACTACAATTTGATGAGGCACTAGGTTCCAATTTGCTTCGGTTTAACTGATAAGACAATGAGTGTTAACTTATTTATAGCGATGAGCGCATTTATTTGCTTCAAATTTATCCAATAAGGCACTAGGTGCCAAACTGGTGTGTTGGTTGGAATCCATGTATCCGTCAGAGTTTGAGTCGTGTTAATAAGGAAATAAACTATAAAAATTGAGAAATTATTATTGTAATGGAAAATGATGATAAATGAAATTGAAATGTGGAAAAGAATATGAAATGGTGAACGAAAATGTGATTAAGGAATGGTGATGATCAATGAATGTTTATGAAATTGAAAGGCTAGATGGAATATGTCTATACATGAATTGAGTTACCATATGTACTAAGAAATATAATTTTCATGTATTTACATTACAATGATGAATGGAATGTAGTCAAAGATTTGGTAATTTGGCATTTGTGTTTGATTATATTACATTTCATTATTTGAATTAAATTTTGTATCTTAATGATCTCTATTTTATTTAAATATTCGAATTATAGAAATACCACCGAGTTATACTCAACATGTGATTTTGTTTTTCCTTGCATAGGTTAGGTCTTTATCAGTTTAATCGTCGACTTAGCATCCAACGATAATCCTGAACTCAAGTGTTGGTGAATTGTTCATTTTGGTATTGGTATGTACCTAGGATGTTTAATGCTTATAATGTCATTTTGTATCTTGTTGGCCTTTTTAAGACTATGTAAATATGTATAAGTGTGATGGAAATGGTCATGTGGTTGATGACTTGATAGGTTGCTTTGGTTATATGCTTAATGTCTTCATGGATGAGAAAATATCATGTTAGGTATTTGTGTCTTATTTTATGCTTGGGTTTGGTTTGGTGTATGATTTGTTTAGGTTATGTTTAGAAATTTTTTTGGTAAGTTTGATACTTTAACATGAGACGGTTGAATGGTTGAATGAATACATGTGTGACTTGATCATTTGATGTACCATTGAAGGTATATTGGCATGATTGAATATGGTCACTTGGCTAGTTTTGAATTATTGATTGAGGTGACAATTGTGGCATATTGGTTAGGAACTTAGGATGGTTGCTTCAAATGATGATTTTGACTTAAGTTGGATGCTTTTGAATAGATTGAAATGTGGCTTAAATGGTAGTTTGTGGCATAACTGTTGCATGGTTGAATAGCTTGTTTTGAAAGGCATTTTCCAGGTGGTGTGGTCTGTAAAAAATTAGGTGATTTTGGTGTACATGGTAATGGTTTGTTATAAGGTATAGGGACATGGCCATGTGGCCTATCTCATAGGGCTTAACTCTCACACACGATTAGTGACACGACCTTGTGGTTCATCAGACACGGGTTTAACTTTTGCACCCGGCCAGGGGACACAACTGTGTGACCCATGTTTGCAGCCTTTTTCTACATTTTTGAATTAGTTTTAGTTTGATCCCTAATAGTTGTCTACTTAGTTTTAAACTTTCATAAGCTTGATATTAAACTAAAATTGATTGAAACACATGTTAAATTGATAGTTCTTAAATTGTATGATGATTAATTGAGATTTTGAATTATAAATTATTTGTAACGGTTTGGTACTTGTTCGTAGCATCCTATTGATTGGGTCCGACAATCGGATCAGGTGAAGGCTGTTAAATTTATTAGTATCAGAGCTATAAGTTTAGATAATTCTCAAACTAATTGAGTCTAAAGGTACATACCAAATTTGAGTCAAGTCTCAGTCAGGACTTGGATGTTTATTATATTGTTTCTATTTTATAGTTGAATGATGTCGGGAAAATTTGAAAATAAAGTAAATCAGAGTATTCGCAGTAGCAGACACTCTGCTGAGAGTGAAATTAGGATTGAATTGGTGGCACTGAGCGTTGATTCAGCTGGTGCCTGGCAACCTAGGGTTGACAGAGATAGAAATGAAGAGCAAGGTGATTCAACTCTACTTCAAGCTATTACTGATGCTCTTTAGAGGGTGGCAAGAGCTACTCCTACTGTAGTACCTGTGTCTGTTGTTCGATGGTCTCTAATTAAAGAATTAAAGAGATATGGTACTACCGAGTTTTTGGGTCTGAAAGGGGTTATTCCCTCAACTGTCGAAGTTTGGTTAGAATTGACTAAATGTAATTTTCAACAACTCAAGTCTACCCCACGTGAATATGTAATTTGTGTTGTTTCTCTACTACAATGAGAAGCATATACGTGGTGGTAGACAGTAACACACCATGTACCTACTAAGCGAACTGACTGGGAATTCTTTTAAGCCGAGTTTTTGAAAAACAATGTCGAAGAATTGTATTTAGAGGATCAAAAACAAGAATTTTTGTTGTTCAAATAGAATGAAATGCAGTGGCTAATTGTGAACAATAGTTTCTACGACTTGAGCTAATGAGTATAAATGTATTATGATTGTAACATGATGAGAACATGACAATATAATGAAAGGAATAAATGAATGATATGTGAATTCATGTATATATATTTATATGAATTGATAATATAGAATTTCCCTATTAACAATAACAGATAGAGTTCGGGTACAGTTGGCATGCCATAAGATTTGTGTTTTTATTGGATGGGAGTATTCTAGCACTTCCAAACATATCTTACAATGGATTATTAGGGGTGATTGAATAATTAATGTTTGATAAGCACGTACGTGTTGGAAAAAATCGATTAGAAAATGGTTTTCTTTCACAGTGAAAAATCAAAATTTGAAAACTGAGTTGGTTCTTTATATTTATAGCAATAAACCCTTTACCGAAATCGTACCTGTGAATTCGGGTAGAGGGATCCTTGTCTTTCTTAGCTTTCAACCGAATAGCCTTTTCCACTATTCTCATACTAGGAACTGCTTTGAGTGTGGGCTCCAACAAATTTGAATCAAACATAGAACAAAAAATTGTGTACTTTACTTTCAATGGGAAAGGAAAATTCTCTCTTCATAGAAATTGGTAGAATTGTTATTCCGAGAAATAAGATTTATACTTAGAGAATAAACTCTTAGTATTTTCAGGAAAAATAACAATATCTCAAAGTTATGTATTTTTAGCCCTATTAGTGCTATCTATTTATAGAGAGAATAGGTGAAACACTTATTAAATTTTAGAAGTCTATATGAATAGAAAAAATAACTCTTATTTTAACTAGGATTAGGTGGGCGGCAACCCTAGGATTGTTTTGTCCCTAGCATTAAACATGAGAGGCTTTTGGGCCTTTATGACTAGCTTCCGACGTTAGTGAATACTGCAACTAAAGATAAGAACTAAAGTGGTATCCGCAAGTATATGGGTCAGGTTATATTATAAAAGTTACAATGAAACAAGAGGGTATTCCGAGGATCATACTCGAAGAAGGCTTGATTAAATTAATACTAAATTCTACACTAATTGGTTTAAATAGTACTTCATCCAAATTATATTGTGATTATTCATAAAAGAAATGAAAACAAGAATAATGCAAAAAATATAAAATATCGAGAGGAATAGATTATAGATTTCTTAGATTCTAAAAGTAGAAGACTAACTCGCTTCAGTGTCCATAGTTAACTCCTATTTCGGGTTCTATTCAATCAGCTAGTAGTAACCTAGTTTGGCCTCTTAGCCTCTTACTAAATTAATGAGTTGACAAGCACTACTTATCTCTCAATGTCATAGGTCAGACTAGGTCAGGCTAAGGGGTGCCCAGTAGACTTCTCCTCTTAGATTCCTTTCTACCTAGATGACTTCCTAGGGTCGTCAAGCCTAAGGTTTAAGTTATCTTTTCCCAAACCAATTGATCCACTGAGAAAACCTTAGATAATCGCTAACTATCCACTTGTTAATCTCATAAGGATTTTAGTTACACATCGATCTATCTAAGAACATCATTGATTTGAATTGAAACATAAAATATTGCAAAACAATGTAAAGAGAAAAGAAAGATCCTAAATAATAATTGAAGCTTGAATTGCAATCCTTAAGAGAGTGAGTGATTCACAATCTAAATCCACTAAATAAACAAAACAAGAATAAAAATAAAAAGTAAGAGTAAAACCCTAAAAATTAAGAATATAAATGGAAATAGAAGGAAACAAGGTCCCCTAAACAATTCTAAGTAATGGTATTTATAGGAGCCAAGCTAGCTGCCTCATTTTGACCTAATACGATTAACTAAACATCATTAAGTTGAGTTGAATGGACGAAAACACCTTTGTTATTTTAAGTGGCCTCATCATAGCTATGTCGTGACACCTTCATGCCTGTGTCACGACACTGATGACAATTTGCTCCTTTGGCCTTTTTTCAGGATTGTGTCACAACATCCTATAGTTTCTGTCATGACATGGTCAACAGTAGGATCTTTTGGTGTTCTAGATGTAGTGTTGCGACATCAGAGTAGCGTGTGGCAACATCAGGAGCAATCCATTTACTTTTCGACCTAAATCAATGTCCTGCACACTCAACCAACATATTAGTCCTCTCTAAGGTTCAAATCAGCCTAAAAGGTCATACAACACTCCTAATTACTCATTTTATTCTCTAAGAGCTAAAGATAAAAACTAAGTAAAAAAATTACTAAATTACTTTCCAACAAGCTCATTAAGTATAGAAAAAGGCCTAATTTGCTATAACCAATTGTTGTAGATCAAACTCCCTCACACTTAAGTCATTGCTTGTCCTCAAGCAAAACAAACACGCAAATAGTATAACTAAAAAATAGACGACCCTTAAGCAAGTATGATATAGTGATCAATTTGGGAGTAAGCAGATAAGTATAATTGTGAGTATAGTAATTTTGATATGATATATAATCAACTTATCATTATTAATATCAAACACCTAAGTTTAGTGTATTATAGAGTATACAAGAAAAAATATTATCAAGTATATTGATCCATAAAAAAGATTACATAAGTACTACAATTATGCCAGTAGAATATAGACAACCATTATTACATTTACAAAAGAAAATAAAAGCATTAGTAAAAGTAAAACAACAAATCGTAGCCATAACTTAAGATTTTCCTAATTATTATATTAACGCAAAAATTAAAATTAATCTAGTAATGTTGCCTCCCCGATAGCGGCACCAACAACTTGATCGTCTCTGAACATACTAAGTTCGGAGGTTGAATACTACAACGAAATATATGAAATTTGATGCAGTGTCCACAAGTATATAGGTCAGGTTGTAATATAGATTACAACAAAGTTGGTAAGTACTTCGACGATCGTACCCAAGGGAGGCGAGTACTAAATTAATATTAGCCTAAACAAAAATAGATCTAATTAGTACTTTAAATAAACTATATTATGATTAAACATAAAAAGAGAATTTGGGTTTTATAAGAAAAGAAATAAATATGAAAAATAAAGTGAACATGGAAAACTAAGATGTAAATCAACCAAATATAAGGCATGGGTGATTAGCTCGCTTCAGTGGTCATAACTGATTCCTATTTCAAGTTTTTACTTAATCAACTAGTAGTTACCTAGCAAGATCTCTCAATCTTCCACTAAACTAACGAGTCCAGACCAAATTGGGGTAAAGGGTTCACAGATAGGCAATACCAATGGGTTAATTCCCACCTAGATGACTTCCTAGGGTTGTCAGGCCTAGGGTTTAAGTTCTTCCTATCATAAATAGTTGATTCGCTAATAAAACTTTACATAGAAATTAATTAATCACACTTCCACTCACTAATGCCCATAAGAGGACAGATTCCATAAACATAATAAACTTGATAAATAAGATAAACATAAAGACGAATCAAGAGTGAAGTTTAAGAAGAATCATGAATTGTATTTAATAATTGATACACAGAAATCCATAGAGTTTGTGTTGGATCTACAAATCAGATCTTCCATGAACACGAACGAAACAACTAAAAATAAATCCTAAGCCTAAAAATAACTAAAAACTAAATTACAAAGAAAATTTTAAGTTATGAAAGTCATCCTTTCTCAAGTGTTTTATAAGTCTATTTATAGTATTAGGTTTGATCATCATCCTTAGCCCTAGGTCAACTGACGATTTTACGTTAATTTTCATTATGCAGACCAAAACGCCCACAACTCAGTAATGCTTTCACGTATAAGGCTGGTGTCGTGACAACGAAGGTAGTTTGTTAGGCTTTAGGTTCAACTTTGGGGGTATATCGTGACATCCACTAGTTGTGTCACGACACCAAAGACAATCTTGGAATTTTGACACTCTGTCCACTATGTTGCAACACTGGACTCCTGAGTTGCAACAATGCAACCAACCTTGATCCCTTATGCCTTTGAATGATATCTTGCACACTCACTAAGTAAGTTAGTCCTCCCTTAGGCCTCTTTCAGCCCCTAAGGTCGTAAAATGATTAAAATTACACTTTTTATTAAATTGAAGCTAAAATAGAAAAACTAACTAAAACCTAATAGAGATGCTCGTATTCAAGCTACTTAAGTATGAAAACTAGTTTAATTTGCTACAACAAATTATGGTAGATCACACGCTTGCCAGCATTTAGTAACGAGCTATATCATCAAACTCTTCCCATTGTTTCTATCACTAGCTTGTGTGGCCGGAGGGCACTTATTATCAAGAATTATTTTAAGTTTTTCACAGCTTAGGAAAATTATTAAGTTCCTTTCCCATTCCTTATAGTTATTTCTATTTAGTTTTTTTTAGTAAGTATGTTCAATAAGGGAGTAAGTGTCATTTTTAAACTGAAATAAAACATTCATTTATTAATATCTTTGTATAAGCAACATTACAGTACGCATTAAGATAATGCATGCATCTTACATTTAACCTTAAAAATATTTGTAAGCCGTTGCAACGATAATTCCCACACCCATTGAATCAAGCCACTATGGGGTGATCATGATCAACTAGTAATAACATAGAATTCTATCCAATTAGTACATGAACCTAATTCCTTAGGCATTTACACGTAATAATAATCGTGTAATGTCTAGCCAACATTCTAACTTAAGTAGAGCTCCATGGGGAGATAGTTAATTAGAAGATCTTGAGTGTATAACCATCAACTTAACACATGTCGCATCATGCACCACAAATGAGTCATCGTGGGAAAATCTCTCCGAGTAGCATCCTTTGAATAGTTGTGCTTTTTGAAGATAAAAATTCTAGCTATTCCATATGATAATACCTATCAAATAGGTCAGTCCAATTATCATATGAATAAAAGATAGTTCTTCTCACTTTTAGAATATATTTTCAGTGATATACACATGAAAATCCTACCGTGGGGTAGTGCACTTGTCATGCCATCAAAAAAGAACATTCATGGAGGTCGTAGGTCTTGTTTAAGGACTTTCTCCCATTCAATATTTTAAAAAATATTCAAGGTTTTCTCCCACTCAATATTTTAAAAAATATTCAAGGTTTTTTAAATCTAGTTTCAATCATGAATGATCAATATATGCATGACAAGTACATGTGGCATACTTCCCTAATCTATATGGCATGCTTATCTCATATATGTATGAACTTAAACTCGTAGTCATATAAATATCATTATGCTTATCTCATAAATATAAAAGCATAAAATTTAAATGAATCTGACCAGCCAAAGTTTCCATGATTTCATCCTAGAAAATAATAAAATTACAAAATTCACCCTAAAGCATACTTTGGGTCTTCAATTTTGCCACCACATACTTCTGTTGTGGTACTAGTTTGCGTTTCTTTCATTATCATTTTTCTTCTGCTATTTTCATGTCGTTGTTGCCACTAACCACCGTTGGGCAGCCATCGCAAAAAATTGGGTTATCATCAGCCATCGGTGGACTGCCATTGGCTATCTGGCAACCTCCTGCTACCGGACCATTATCGGCCACCCTCTGATTCAGGTTCATATTGTGTTGTCTCGATTCTTAGGTTTCATCAAAAAATAATTTTACAAAAATTCTTATGTCTATTTCCAACTCAAAAAAACCCTACGTGGAGGTGATGGTCTACAGTTTAAAATATGCATGCCCCAAAAAATTTTAAATTACAAATAAATTTCTAAGAGTCACAACTTTGGTAAA
Source organism: Gossypium hirsutum (assembly GCF_007990345.1). Classification (NCBI taxonomy): domain Eukaryota; kingdom Viridiplantae; phylum Streptophyta; class Magnoliopsida; order Malvales; family Malvaceae; genus Gossypium; species Gossypium hirsutum. The sequence goes on from NC_053431.1 coordinate 88,013,693, forward strand.
ATTATTTTATCATCCATAACAATAAAATAATTATATACATTCATTCACATACATTCCCTTAAACATGCAAATAATTACAAGAATGTCACATCTTATCAAATATTAATCAAACAAGATGAAGATAGAGATTCGGTCTCGATTTACACTATAAACCTAACACAAGCTAGCTTTGATACCAATTGTTGCAAAAAAATGATTTTAAAAATGGGTTTTTTGTACAACAAAAAATTAAAAATTTGAAAACCGATCTGGTTTTTGATATTTATAACAATAAACTTTATATTGAAATCGTATCTTTGTTTTCAGATAAGCATTTCTTTATGTTTTTTGGCTTTCAAACAAACGATCTTCTCCGCTATTCCCATACCATAAAATACTTCGACTGTGGCTCAAATCAATTGAATCAAAACAAAGAACTAGAAAAAGTTATATTTTCCTTTTGGGGTGAAAATGAAAATTCTCTCTTCTTTAATAGAACCTGGTAGAATTATTATTCTAGAAAAATATAATTAATAGATAAGAATAAATTCTCTCTATTTTTCTATAAAGTAACAATCTCTCAAAGTTGTGTGTTATTAGCTCTACCGGTGTCATCTATTTATAAGAAGAGAAAGTATAACCTTATTAAATTGTAGAAGTTTATTTCAACTAGAAAAACAACTTTCTACTATAGTAGGAGTAAGGTGGACAGCATCCACTAGTATTTCTACTAGGGTTGCCGCCTCTTCATATTTTTTGAGGGGATTTTGGGCCTCTCTCACATCGGATCCAATTACCAGTACTTCTTAGACTTTTTGACCCAGTACTTTATAACTTGATCTAACCCGATTAATGTTTTTTATTTCCCAAAACAAAATTCAATATTTTATATCAAATAATTTTATCATCTCAATTTTACCTCCAGTAAAATTATGATGATTTTACCCCTAATAAAATTTTCGAAAAAATATGTTTAATATTTCACCACTCAACATGTTCACTATGATCGAATGGTTTATTTTCATTTTTGGGCTTTAAAATAGCTCAAAAACATAAACTCACTCTTCTAATCATTTTGGAGTAATCTATGTACATTTTCAAATGTATCATTTCCATTTCTATTTCGAGAAACCTACATTCATTTCCAAATGATTTCATTTCTCCATTTCGAAGAAGACTATAACCATTCCTGAATGTTTCCTATTTCTATATTTCTATTCATTTTATTCATTTCAATTCAAACACGCAATTCACTGTTGGTTTCAACGAGCTAGCAGAGGGACCAATTGGACATATGCAATTAGGGCTCAAATGATTTATAATTAAGTTTTAGTTTTTTCCTATTAATTATAAACTCAAAAGTCATTCTAATATATTATCATGACTGAGCTCTCCCTAATGACATACAATTGCAAAAGCATCTATTCAGTGCTCATCCAATGACCTTGTCATAAGTGTCTTACCCTCATAGGATATCCTTAATCTCTTTGTGATAATATTTCCTCTCCCAATATGATCCTGTTTTATCTCATGATAATCATTACATCTTCCTTCATGAAAAGTCAATTACTATCAAATAGTAATCAAGCCATTCATCACAAAGACACATGACTTGTGGCCACGTGTACTTTTCATCAACCATGTAATGCCAATGAGAGGATTTAATTTACCCATGTCTCGAGTTATGAATTCCACTATTGTGAATGATGCTACATGTTGTAGAAGTCGTACACCCAACACAACAACTTTTGGTTCCTTATCTATTCGAACGCAGGCTTTTACTTACATCAAAGTGTTCCTCTCCACTCAGGATTTAGGTAGGCCATACAATGAATATCACAAGTGAATAAATCTATAAATGGATTTTGGATCTATTCTTCTTAGGTCTTGTCCAATATATTGTCAGTCCAGTTAGTTACATATATGTCTCTATCTTCTAGGAATCATCCGCTCTGATGCCTAAGACAAAACATCTACCCAATTGGACTTGATAAATGTCATATTAGTCTTTCAATCGGTTTGCTCATTTTCGATTATACTAAGGACATGTTTAGGTTCATTTACTAATATAAGTTGCCTTTTCATATTACAATCCGACCACATAATATCGTTTAGCATTAGTTAAGCATTAGACAACTAATGAGCAACATTTGTTTTCATTTTGCTTTGTATGCAAAAACTGTGTGAGGATAATATACAAAATATTAATATAATTCATGAATTATTTTATTAACTAATCTATTCAAAAAATAGCAAGTGTACTTAGACCAAAATACTACATTTAGGGCACCAGATCCAACAAAGTAAACCTCTTTTCTAATAGAAACTGGTAGAATTATTATTCCTAGAAAATAAAATTTATACTTGGAAAATAAATTCTCACTATTTTCGAGTAGAATAATAATATCTCAAAGTCGAGTATTTTTAGCCCTACCAGTATCATCTATTTATAATGAGAGATAGAAGAATCCTGGTTGAATTGGAAGAATACAAATAATACTTATTTGATAGAAAAACTAGTCCCCTAGTTCTACAAGGAGAGAGGAGCGGTGGCACACCCTAGTTAAATATACTAGGGTTTTTGCCTCATCATACATATTTTAAGGGGGTTTTAGGCTCTCTTATATTGGGTTAATTTATATGTGATTCATGGACTTTTAACCCAACACTTTATAATTTAATCAAATCCAATACATGATTTTCTAATTCCAAAAATAAATATTATTTATTAAATTAATTTAAACTAATTAATTTTCCAATTAAATAATTTTCTCAACCCAATTCTAATTTCATTAAAGTCATGGCAACTTTATCGTAAAAAAATCTTTGAGAAAATATAATTAATTTCAATATTCAACGGATCCACAATGATAAAGTAATTTAAATCTATTTTTTGGACTTCAATTATTTGAAAATAATTATTCAAAAAAGTTAAATCAATTCTCAAGTCATTTCCATAATTAATGAGAAACCATATTCATTTTTATTCAATAACTATTCTATCCATTCTATTCATTTGATTCTAAATGTAATTCATTTTTTGTTTCAATTAGTAAGCAGAGAGACCAATTGAACATATATAATTACGGATCAAATTATTTATAATTAAGTTTCATCTTTTCGCCTATTAATTATAAACTCATTTAGTCACGAAGTCATTCCACTATAGTATTGTGATTGAGTTTTTTGTAATTATATACCATTATGAAAGCTACTCAATATGTGCCCATCCAATGAAATTATCATAAGTGTTCTACCCTTATAGGATATCCTTAATCTTTTTGGGATAAATTCATTCTCCTAATATGATCTCATTTTATCTCATGGTAACCGTTGCATCTTCCTTCATGAAATGTCAATTACTATCAAATAGTAATTAAGGCATTTATCACAATTACAAATGACTCGTGGCCACACTTACTTTTTCTATCAATAATATAATTCCAATGAGAGGATATCATTAACACATTTCTTGGGCTATGAATTCCACTATTGTGAATGATACTACATACGTCAAAAGTTGTACACCCAACAAACCAGCTTTCGTTTCCTTATTTATTTGAACTCAGATTTTACTTACATCAAAGTATATGAGTCACACATACATAGTCCATCATTCACTCCAAATTAAGGTATGTCACACTATAAACATCAAAAGTGAATAAATCCATCAATAGATTCATGATCTATTCTACTTGGGTCCTATCCTATAACAGCCTATTTTTAATTGAAATCGGAACAATGGTTTCAGGACCACAAATCTTATCCAAAAATAAAATTTATTTTTATTTTATTACATGGTCTATAATATGATAGAAATTTCATGTGAAAATTCTGATAATAAAATTTTATCGATTTAGTGCTTAATTACAGGATGGACTAAATCTCATAAAATGCAAAAGTTGAATTCTAATAGCTAGAAGGATTAAATAGCTATGAAATTCAAAACTTGAGGTCCTTATATGGTAATTATACCATTAAAGAAACGTATGTAGATATTTTGGTGACTCATCCACGGAAATATAGAAACAGGGCAAGGACTAAATTGGAAATTGAAAAAATAATTAATTAATTAAAAAGATGATAAAAGATATCATCTTATTTTTATATCACCTTCAACCTAAAACACATGGAAACCCTAGGAGAGAGAGAAGAAACTCTCATGGCTTAATTGGGTAAGTTTCCTTGTCTCGTTTTTAGTATTCTTGATATTTTTAGAATCGGGATAGCTTAATCTATCTATTTAGGGGATCAATTTGAAAAAATATCAAAGTATGGAAAATGTGTCATGGATGAATATGCTTAAAATTAGAAATTTATGGTAGAAAATGAAAGATTGTTGATAGATAAACAACTTTTACAAAGTGATTTTTGATAAAAACATAATTTAGGGATTAAAATGTAAAGTTGTGAAAATTGATGAAAAATTCTAAAATTTATAGAAAATATGTGTTGTAAGTTCTATATTAAAATTTTAGTTAGGCTTGGAATAGGGAGTAAACTGCATAAATTCCATTTTCCGAGCCTAGGGACGAAATTGGAATTTATGGAAAAGTTAGGGGCAAAATGGTAATTTTCCTTAGGACGTAAATTGAGTCCAAATAAATATGAAATGTGTGAAATTGATGATTACATTTATTTATATAGATCCAGACAACACAAATTCGAGGTTAGATCAAGGAAAAGAAAAGGTTACGATTGTATGCAATATGAATTATATTTATGAGAATGTTATAAATGTGTGAAATGATTACATGTTTGGAAATGTTGGAAAGAAGGGAAAAGTCTAATTTGAATATTGAATTTTGATGGATAAATGTGATTGCCTTATAAAATGATATCCTACATTTGTTGCTAACGGGATTTAGCTCGGACGAGTAATCCTATTGATCTCATTGTAGAAAGGATTTAGCTTGGACGAGTAATCTTGATATAATCCCTCTTGAGCATAAGATACAATTAGGATTTAGCCTGAACTGGTAATCCTATAATACGATATGTGGCTCGAGAGTGTGGTCCTTGATTAAGAGCCCTATCGGTACTCTTGAATAAGAATTGACGAGTTCTTGGATCGTACACCTCGAGTGTACTACTTGAGTATCCATCAGAATTTCAATGATTCAATGGACAAAACTCTTAGCATGATGAGATAATTATGAGATGAAATGATAAAGTCTTGAAATGATATTGCATGACGAGCTCATCTATGTTTACTTGATGTATAGGAAATTTTGTGACTAACATGTTTGATTGAATGCATGTGTTTAGGAAATTTTGCCAAGTTGATGGAAAACAAGATATTGTATGCTTAGATTTAATAAACGAGATTGGTAAGTTTAGTTTCTGTTATACGAACTTACTAAGCATGTAATGCTTACTCTGTTTTATTTTTCCCTGTTTTATAGTGCTCGGAAGCTTGCGAAGGTTGGAGATCATTGGAGAATCATCACTGTAACACCCTGAATTTGGGCCTAGAAGTTTTGGGCCTTAAGCATGGGAGCAGTTGAAGGCAGCTTATAATATTTTGTTGTGCATGTAAATTTCGTTAATGAAGGCTTGTTTTAATGGTTAAGTGTGCTGAGAAGTGTTGGAGAAGTCCTGGGTTCAAATTTGGACTCTAGCAAAAATTTTGGTTTAAGGTGAATCAAACCCTGGGTGTAGTAGGTTGGCCTTAAGAATATTGTTGGGGAAATTGTGCCACAAAAAGCCTTGTGGTCTAATTGCAAAGTAGTGTCACATAAAAGGCAGGAAGGTGGCGTCATAGAGTTGGCAAGGATGTTCAGGGTTCGAAACTCATGGCAATCAAAGAGCATTTATTCTGCTATGTTGGGACGGCAAGAGTTGGTGTTGGTTTTAAACTCTGGTGATGGAAGGATCCCACATCGGGAAGCTAACATAAGAGTGGATGCGAAGCTAGCTTTAAATAGAGAGAACCATGAGGAGAGTAAAGGTACCTTTCTTAGCTGATCCCTTTCGCTTTATAACGTGCTCGTTTGGGTTGGGCATCGACTAAGAGTGCTCGGAGCGCGAATTAACTCCAGTCTCCTATCAGGTGTGTATTTCTTGCTACTCAAGCTGTAGGATGGCTACTTCGGGTCGCGATGGGCTGAAAGGGGCCATGTGGGCCTAATAGGCCTACGGGCCCAATTGGATAAGTTGTTTGATTGTGTAGTAAATATTGGGTTGGACTATGTGAATCTCATATCTATAGGCTAGCATTACTGAAATACCCTTGTAAGGTAAAATTACTGAAATGCCCCTGTAGGGTAGAATTACCAAAATACCCTTGGTTTATAAAATTACCAAAATACCCCTGGTTTGTAAAATTACCAAAATACCCCTAGTTTGTAAAATTACCAAAATACGTCTGATTTGTGAAATTACTGAAATACCCTCGACTTGTAAAATTACTGAAATACCCTCGACTTGTAAAATTACCAAAGTACCCTCGATTTACAGAATTACCGTTTTACCCTCGATTTACAGAATTATTGTTTTACCCTCGATTTACAAAATTACCGTTTTACCCTCGATTTATAGAATTACTATTTTACCCTCGATTTACAAAATTATCGTTTTACCTTCGATTTACAGAATTACCGTTTTACCCTCAATTTATAGAATTACTGTTTTACCCTCATTTTACCCTCGATTTACAAAATTACCATTTTACCCTTGATTTACAAAATTACTATTTTACCCTCGATTTACAAAATTATCGTTTTACCCTCGATTTACAAAATTACTATTTTATCCTCGATTTACAGAATTACCGTTTTACCCTCGATTTAGAGAATTACTGTTTTACGATCGATTTATAGAATTATCGTTTTACCCTTGATTTATAAAATTACCATTTTACCCATAGGGTGTTAAATGATTGTTTTGCCCTTGTGGGCAAGTGACTGACTTGGACTGTGTGGTTGATGGATTTGATTGTGAATATATGTTGGTGATATGAATGACTTGACTGTGACTGTTTGATTCAAATATGGGCATGATATTCTGATTTTGTATGTTGTATGCCATGACATGTATATCTGTTGCATGGGATACGGGTTATATTGATGGAGGAAGCGTTCTGGCAGCCTCGCTGCAATCTGGTGGCCTCGCCACATATATCTGTTCTGGTGACTTCGTCACAATACCTGGCAGCCTCGCTACAATCTGGTGGCTTCGCCACATATATATCTATCTGTGCTGGTGTCCTAGCCACAATATCTGTATCTAGTGACTTTGTCACAATATCTGGCAGCCTCGCTGCAATTTCTGTAGTGTGTAGCGGTTGGGTGGGTCGAGTAGTCTCCCCACATGTGTAAGGTTGGTACGGGGTGTATACTGTTGGATTGGGTTGGGATTGCATTCACATTCTGATTTTGATTCTGTTACCTGATACTGATTCTGATTCTGATTCTGATTCTCATTTTGATTCTAGTTCTGATAATGTTTCTTATTCTGTAATGGGCTAAGGCCCATCTGGTACTGTCTGTTATAGTGGGCTAAGGCCCAATTGATACTGAAACTGTAAGTAAGGTTGGGGCCAGACTTATAATTCTATTATATGACTGACTATTCCTTTTTATAGTAGGGGATTTCACACTGAGTTTTCGTAAATTCACCTCGTTTATTAACCTTTCAGGTAATTTCCAGCCTTAGACGGATTGGAGCTGGGAGGGGCTCGGAGGAAGCCACCACACTGTTTATTTTAGAGTTTTGATTATTACTTTTAAATGTTTTATGTGGGTTGTAGTAAAGCCATTGTAATTTTCTGGATTTCAAATTTGAAATTTTACTTATTGTTCTTATAATTGCTAGTATTAGAACACGATTTTCCAAAGTAAGTACCGTTGTTCAAAACATCACGTATCCGCAATTATTTTTAAATCAAGCTTCCGCAACTGCCAAGATTTTTACAAAGTTGTTAAGAATGTTATTCAGCTGAGGTTTCTAACAAGGTTTAAAAAGGGTATAAGTTTTTAATTATTAAGAAGGGTTTTTAATGGAAACATGGTTTTTGAAAAACACTTCAATGTGACATGCCAGATTCGAGCCAAACTTCCAGGCCGGGTTTAGGGTGTTACATTTAGTGGTATCAGAGCGAAGTTGCAACAACTCGGCTGTGGATTGGGTTTTCAAAAGTTGAATTTCAGAAAATTACTTTCAACCACGTGGTCAGTTTGAAGTATTTCTCTTAAAAAGTGTGGCACACTGAGTCTCCGACGCTGAATCCATAAGTCTTCTGAATACTTGTCTGTTTAGAAATTGAAATATTGTGGATTCTTTAGATATTGGTCTGAATTTAAATTTGGTATTTATTTTATGTGGATGTGATGTTTGGATATAGAAATTGTATATATGTGTGATAAATATGTGTCTGCTTCAGTGAATAAGTGTTGTATGTATGAGATGTTTCAAGTTCTAGTTGAAGTGTGATAGTGATAGTAGGATCAGAGTGCGCAGCAATAGCGTAGTGGGTAGATGTTACACGACTACCCTGTTAGATGGAAATTTTGGGGACAAAATTTCTTTAAGGGAGGTAGAGTTGTAACACCCTGAATTTGGGCCTAGAAATTTTGGGCCTTGAGCATGGGAGCGGTTGAAGACAGCTTATAATATTTTGTTGTGCATGTAAATTTCATTAATAAAGGCTTGTTTTAGTGGTTAAGTGTGCTGAGACGTGTTGGAGAAGTCCTGAGTTCAAATCTGGACTCCAGCAAAAATTTTGGTTTAAGGTGAATCAAACCCTAGGTGTAGTAGGTTGGCCTTAAGAATATTGTTGGGGAAATTGTGCCACAAAAAGCCTTGTGGTCTAGTGGCAAAGTAACGCCACATAAGAGGCAAGAAGGTGGCATCATAGAGTTGGCAATGAGGTTCAGGGTTCGAAACTCATGGCAATCAAAGAGCATTTATTTTGCTATGTTGGGACGGCAAGAGTTGGTGTTGGTTTTAAACTCTGGTGATGGAGGGATCCCACATCGGGAAGCTAACATAAGAGTGGATGCGAAGTTGGCTTTAAATAGAGAGAACCATGAGGAGAGTAAAGGTACCTTTCTTAGCTGATCCCTTTCGCTTTATAACGTGCTCGTTTGGGTTGGGCGTCGGCTAAGAGTGCTCGGAGCGCGAATTAACTCCAGTCTCCTATCAGGTGTGTATTTCTTACTACTCTAGCTGTAGGATGGCTACTTCGGGTCGCGATGGGCAGAAAAGGGCCATGTGGGCCTAATGGGCCTACGGGCCCAATTGGATAAGTTGTTTGATTGTGTAGTAAATATTGGGTTAGACTATGTGAATCTCACATCTGTAGGCTAGCATTACTGAAATACCCTTATAAGGTAGAATTACTGAAATGCCCCTGTAGGGTAGAATTACCAAAATATCCTTGGTTTATAAAATTACCAAAATACCTCTAGTTTGTAAAATTAGCAAAATACCCCTAGTTTGTAAAATCACCAAAATACCTCTGATTTGTGAAATTACTAAAATACCCTCGACTTATAAAATTACCAAAGTACCCTCGATTAACAGAATTACTATTTTACCCTCGATTTACAAAATTACTATTTTGCCCTCGATTTACAAAATTACCGTTTTACCCTCAATTTACAGAATTACTATTTTACCCTCGATTTACAAAATTATCGTTTTACCCTCGATTTACTGAATTACCATTTTACCTTCGATTTACAGAATTACTGTTTTACCCTCGTTTTACCCTTGATTTACAAAATTATTATTTTACCCTCTATTTACAAAATTACTGTTTTACCCTCGATTTACAAAATTATCGTTTTACCCTCAATTTACAAAATTACTATTTTATCCTCGATTTACAAAATTACCATTTTACCCTCGATTTATAGAATTACTATTTTACGATCGATTTATAGAATTACCGTTTTACCCTTGATTTATAAAATTACCATTTTACCCATAGGGTGTTAAATGATTGTTTTGCCCTTGTGGGCAAGTGACTGACTTGGACTGTGTGGTTGACGGATTTGATTGTGAATATATGTTGGTGATATGAATGACTTGACTGTGACTGTTTGATTCAAATATGGGCATGATATTCTGATTTTGTATGTTGTACGCCATGACATGTATATCTGTTGCATGGGATACGGGTTATATTGATGGAGGAAGCGTTCTGGCAGCCTCGCTGCAATCTGGTGGCCTCGCCACATATATCTGTTCTGGTGACTTCGTCACAATATCTAGCAGCCTCGCTGCAATCTGGTGGCTTTGCCACATATATATATCTGTTCTGGTGTCCTAGCCACAATATCTGGCAGCCTCACTGCAATTTCTGTGGTGTGTAGCGGTTGGGTGGGTCGAGTAGTCTCCCCACATGGTGTAAGGTTGGTACGGGGGCGTATACGGCTGGATTGGGTTGGGATTGCATTCACATTCTGATTTTGATTCTGTTACCTAATACTGATTCTGATTCTGATTCTGTCACCTGATTCTGATTCTGATTCTCATTTTGATTCTAGTTCTGATAATGTTTCTTATTCTGTAATGGGCTAAGGCCCATTTGGTACTGTCTGTTATAGTGGGCTAAGGCCCAATTGATACTGAAACTGTAAGTAAGGCTGGGGTCAGACTTATAATTCTATTATATGACTGACTGTTCCTTTTTATAGTAGGGGATTTCTCACTGAGTTTTCGTAGACTCACCCCATTTATTAACCTTTCAGGTAATTTCCAGCCTTAGACGAATCGGAGCTGCGAGAGGCTCGGAGGAAGCCACACACACTGTTTATTTTATAGTTTTAATTATTACTTTTAAATGTTTTATGTGGGTTGTAGTAAAGCCGTTGTAATTTTCTGGATTTTAAATTTGAAATTTTACTTATTGTTCTTATAATTGCTAGTATTAGAACAAGGTTTTCCAAAGCAACTACTGTTGTTCAAAACATCACGTATCCACAATTATTTTTAAATCAAGCTTCCGCAACTGCCAAGATTTTTACAAAGTTGTTAAGAATGTTATTTAGCTGAGGTTTCTAACAAGGGTATAAGTTTTTAATTATTAAGAAGGGTTTTTAATGGAAACATGGTTTTCAAAAAACACTTCAATGTGACATGCCAGATTCGAGCCAAACTTCCAGGCCGGGTTTGGGGTGTTACAATCACACTATCCACTAGCCTATTTTGGGTATATATATAGTAAAATTATTTTGGTATAATGGCATGTATAGTCTAACTTGGCCATAGATGGCTTAAATATGTGGTTTGTAATCTAGCCATTAGAATGGCTAGTACTGGTTGTTTTGATATACTTGTAATGTCATACTATGGTAGCTACATGTATGTTAAGTAGTTGATCAAATTATGTCTAACATATGGAATATATCAAGGTAAGATTTTAAACATGTATGCAGGTAATGATATGCCATGTTGAACGATAGAGTTTGCTTAATTTGAATGCTTGAAATGGTTGGTATTTGGATGTGAGTTTAAGTGTAGGCCATTGGTGTGATTTTGGGTGAGAAATGAAGCTAGAAATGGCTTTATTTTGTCTACACGGGCATGTCTAGACCGTGTGTGACACATGGCCTGGTACATAGGCATGTGGTTAGGCCGTGTGTCCTTTGCACCTTTAATTCGAGAAACATAATGCACAAAATTGAGCACATGGGTAGGGACACGGGCGTATGTCTCAGCCGTGTGTGCTACATGGCCTAGAACACTGGCGTGTGTCTTGGCCGTATGAAACCTGCACCTAATTCGAAAAATAAAATTAATCACATGGCCTACTCACAAGGACATGTGGCTGGTCGTGTGCACAAGTCAGAGAGTTACATAAGTTCGAACACGGCCTGTAGCACAGGCATGTCCTAGGGTTACATGGGCGTATCCCTTTGACCAAACGGGCGTGTGAGCCCTACACCTTGGAAAATTTCTAAAAATTCACGAAAAATTTTGAGTTCCCGATTAAGTCCCAATTTGATTCTGAAGTTCATATTGGGCCTCGAGGGTCCATTTAAAGGACGATACAAAAAATTTTGGAAAGTTAATAGTAATTGTTATAAATTATCTGAAAATATTCTAAAAGTTTCGGTAATACTTCGTATCCCTGTTTCGGTGTCACACACGGGTTAGGGGTGTTACATTTAATGGTATAAGAGCTGTGGTTTAGCCGATTCTCAGATTTAACGTAGCAAACATAAGTCTAGCTATACATGCCATTATATAATTAGAGATAGTGTGACGTCTCCTGATCATTTTAAATGTGTTTTTCATGTAGTAATGTCATCCAGCCAAGCTAGAGCTGAATCCGAGGAAGCTGGGAGCAATGCTTCAGCTTCAGTTCAAAGAGTTGCATCTGCATCTGGTAGAGAAAGGCCCATAATTGAGGGCTGAAGTGAGGAGATAAAATAGGCCTTCTTTCAATTGATGAATGAATGGTTTACTGAGTACTTAACAACAAATTCTGCTGTACAACGACCTCTCCACCTGCTCTTCAATCGATTCTTGAGATACCACAGGGTGCTGAACCTACTCGAAGAGGTAAGCCTCCGCTAGATAAAATCCGTAAGCATGGGGCAAAAGAATTTAGAGCTACCGCAGATGATGATCTGAAAAAGGCTGAATTTTGGTTGGAAAATACCATTCGGGTTTTTGATGAATTATCTTGTACACCTGCTGAATGTCTGAAATGTACTGTATCTCTAATGAAAGATTATGATCTTGTTATTAGTTATCATCCGGGAAAAGCTGTAACACCCCTTACCCGTATCCAACACCGAGACAGGGTTCAAGGTATTATCGAACTTAAACGTAAACAAACATACAAAATCGAGCCATAAAAGTTTCATTCAACTCAAAATCATCAACATTCAATCATAGTGTCCCTATTATAGGCCTACGAGGCCCAAAACATACATTGAAAGCGGTTCGGGATTAAATCAGGAACTTTGAGAAATTTTAGGAAAACTTAGAAAAATTTTCATGGAACAAGGTCACATGCCCATGTGGACACAGGGACACGCCCGTGTGCCTTCGACACGTCCGTGTCCTCAAGCCATGTAACTCTGTGTTTATGATGTTAGCAAACAAAATGAACCACACGGCCAAGCCACACGCCCGTGTACTAGGCCGTGTGACGAATTAAATTCTCGTAAAAATGCTATAGACTTCACACGCGCTGGTCACACGCCCATACCTCCAAGGCCGTGTCCTTCACATGGCTGAGACACACGACCGTGTCTCTGCCTGTGTGGCTAATACTTATGCTATTTTCCAAGCCTTTTGTTACTCTTAATCCCAACCATACTGATACACATCAAAGGCATATAACATAGCATCAATTAAATGATTAAACATCCTCATTTAAGGTACAATTATAGCATTTACATGCCATCATCCATGTGCTCCATATACTCATATTATACCATATCTAAACACACCAATTCACATTCATTTAGCCTTGTCATTTTGATGACTAATTTTACCTTTATACTATGAATATCAACTTACCAATTAATCTCAACTTAATCATCAAGCATTCTTATTTAAGGCATTATTATCTTATTACCATATCACACATTTATTCCATGGCTATGACCACTTCGATTGGTCATAATGCATTCATCAAGCACATATGCATATATGCCATGACACTATTCATTCATAGCAAACAAGCGTGACCACATCACATGAAATCTTAGCACATGCATACACATAATCACATCTCAAGACATTAGCATATATAAATAGGCTTACAAACCCATAACCAATATAAGCCACATCTCATGGCTATATACAATGAATCAATATAAGCCAACATCTTTGGCCAAATCATAAGAACACATATCATAATAACTAAGCCTCTATACATGCCACTCACTCGAAAACATTTAAGGCTTTCAATACCCCAAGTTGATAATTTGATAGTGTGATGCTGCCTCTGACGATCTCCAACCCTGAGCTGACTTGACAACACTAAAAGAAATGGAATGAAGGAGTAAGCTTTAAAGCTTAGTAAGCCCGTATGAAAATAATAACCATTTCATGCCAATTCTTTACTTAGATCAATAATGTAAACACAACGTAACATAAATCACAAGTATTTCATGGATATACCTACATACTTTCCATTCACAACTATTACCACACATTTACCCTCCCATATTGTAACTTATGAACACATAATTTATACTTTACCTCATACTCATCACTCGTTCAAATAATTCACCACAAGATCATCGAGTATCTTAAACATATTGTAATTCATATCATTAGCATAGTGTACAACAAAGTCTTTATAATCATGATTCATTCATTTGCACCTCATCAAGATCTTATAATCATAACTTTCTCATGTACAACATTACCACATGTTCATCACGTATTAAGCTCATTACTCATGAGTTTCGAGTACGTACCTGTACTATCTCACATCATAATCACTTACTTTCTCATCTTTGATATACTCAATGGACTACGCTTTGAAATTTTCTTTCGACTACCCGTTGAACACTTGGAATACCATCAGATACATCTAAATCTCGCACCTAAGTGCCTCATATATAGCCAACGCTACCTCATATCGCATATCGATGCCAATTCTATGTCCCAGACATGGTCTTACATGGGATTACATATCACATGTTGCTCACTTTCGAGCTACTCACGGGTATGCTCACACAAGCTGACGGTTTGGATGCAGCTACACAGGCTGCTCACACAAGCTGTTAGGTATCCGTAACACATGCTGGACTACCCAGCCACAAGTAGAACATACAATACGAGCACCTGGAATGCCAAAACATGTGTAACATATATAATGAACTCAGACCACAACTCATGAGCTCAGATCACATAGTTCCTAGTGACACGTCACTTGTATCCTAAATTATTCCTAAGGTTCAAATGAGATTCTTCGATACCACATTTCTATTGAGCTCGCTCGTAATATCGTTTTCAATATCCATAGCACCAATCACATACTCATGGAATAGTCAAAGCATAATTCATAATAAAATTTAAGCATTAAAACATAGTAAAACATCACAATAATTATATATATACTTTCCATACATGAAATATTAAAGCATTTAAAGTATGGTACATGTTGCATAATTTGCAAATGAACTTACTTAAAAAGACGTTTTTACAACCTATAGAACTCATCATAGCATACGCTTTCATTTCATTTCAATTTTTCACAATCTATTCAGTTCAATAAAGTATCATGTTCCGTCAAATTTCCAATATATTCAACCATCATATAGTATGTTATCGACATTTGGACTATCGAAGATTTCATAGGTATGTCACTATCACGTACATATTATCATAAACATATAATTCATCACAACCAATTTAACATACAAATTTAGGTTTTAAGCATAAACAACAATAATATCAATAACATGCTTATTTTATCATACGAACTTACCTCGAATGCAAAAACGACTATTTATTTTGATTTAGTCCATAACCTCGTTCTTTCCTGATCTACTCCTGAATTTCATTTTTCTTGATCTAACATATCAAATATAACTTATTTAATACTCGCATTATTCAAATTGGTCCAAAAAGCACACTTTGGCATATTTATATTTTTTCCCTAAAGTTTCACATTTTTACATTTTAGTCCCTAGGCTCATAAAATGAAATGCATGCATTTTCTTAGTTACCCAAGCCTAGCTGATTCATATTCCTTCTCATAGAAGCCCACATTTTTCTTTATTTCACATTTCTACTACCCACTTTTACATCTTTTACAAAAAAAAGGTCCCTTTTTAAGTATTTTCACTAAAAATCACTTAGTAAAAGATGTTAAACACACATCAAACTTTCATATTCTTCATTAAACGTCAAAACACAAGTATGTCATGTATGGGTCAAATTTTAAACATGAACCCTACTTCAAAATATGGGTAGAAATGGGTAGATCATGCTACGAGGACTTCAAAAATGCAAAGATCATAAAAAAACGGGGCTTAGACGCACTTACTATTGAGGTTGGAAACTTGAAAACCCTAAAAATGGCGTCATCCTTGGTTCACACGGCCATGAGGAAGGAAGATGAGAAATTTTGGCTTTTTTATTTTGTCTTTTAGTTCATTTAATTACCCATTTACTAAAATACCCTTAATACTTTTATTTGAAATTTCACCTATCCAAGCCCAATTTTGCCCAAAATCTTAGAACTTGGTCAAATTTCCATTTAAGGACCTCTAACTAATAATCCAATGCAATTTTATGCTTGAAGCTTCTAGAACTCAAGTTTTGAAATTTATTCAATTTAGTACCTAACTTCAAATTAGACACTTTAGGCATAAAATTTATTTATGAAGTTTTCACACAATCATGCAATCATATCATGGACCATAAATTAATCATAAATTAATTATTTCTATTTCAAATTTATGGTCTCGAAATCACTGTTTCGACTAGACCCTAATTTGGGATGTTACAAAAGCCAATGTGGTTGTTGATGCTCTGAATAGAAAATACTTGTTTTCCTTGCGAGCTATGAATACTCAATTTTTATTATCTAAAGATGGTTTAATTATAGCTGAGTTAAAAGGTAGACCGATATTTTTGCAACAAATCTCTAAAGCTCAAAAAAATGATAGTAAGTTGCAAGCAAAACGGATACAAAGTAAATCGAGTCCTGACTCAGAATTTCAGATCAGGACCGATGATTGTCTATTATTTAGAGGCAGAGCATGTGTACCGAAAATTTTAGAACTAGTACAGAAGATTTTGAATGAAGCTCATAATGGTAACATGTCTACTTATCCTGGTAGTAATAAAATGTATAATGATCTGAAGAAGATGTACTGGTGGCCAGGAATGAAACAGGATATTTTTGAGTTTGTATCTAAATTTTTGATATGTCAACAAGTAAAAGCTGAACATCAGATGCCTTTTGGACTATTATAGCCAGTTACAATACCAGAATGAAAATGGGAAAGAATTACCATGGACTTTGTATCAGGATTTCCCCGCCTCCAAAGAAGAAAGATGCCATTTGGGTGATTGTTGACCGGTTGACAAAGTCTACACACTTTATTCCAGTACGTATGAATTATTCTTTGGATAGATTGGCTGAATTATATGTCTCTGATATTTTCAGATTGCATGGAGTGCCTGTGTCCATTATTTCAGATAGAGACCCTCGGTTTACATCTCGATTCTGGAGCAAATTGCAAGAAGCTCTAGGTACTCAGTTACACGTTAGTACTGCATTTCATCCATAGACAAATGGTCAATCTGAATGTGTTATACAAATTTTGGAAGATATGCTTCGGTGTTGTATACTTGAGTTTGAAGGTAATTGGGAAAAGTATTTCCCTTTGGTTGAATTTACTTATAATAACAGTTATCAATCTAGTATTAAAATGGCACCATATGAAGCCTTGTATGGTCGTAAATGTAGAACTCCATTGTATTGGACAGATTTCAGTGAGAAAAAGTTAAAAAGAGTTGACTTAGCCCGTGAAACCGAGGAAAAAGTGAAAGTAATTTGGGACAGATTGAAAGCAGCCTCTGATCGTCAAAAGTCCTACGCTGATTTGAAACGAAAAGAAATAGAATTTCAAGTCGGTGACAAGGTATCCTTGAAAGTATCACCTTGAAAGAAACTTCTTTTGTTTGGTTGTAAAGGAAAACTAAGTCCACGGTTCATTAGACCATATGAGATTACAGAAAGAATCAGACCGGTTGCATATCGGTTAGCTTTACCACCAGAACTTGATCAGATTCGTAATGTTTTTCATGTGTCTATGCTAGGGCGGTATCAATTTGATCCTTCACATGTTATCTCTCTGATAGATATAGAGATTCATCCTGATATGACATATAGTGAAGAACCGATCAAAATCTTAGCTCGAGAAACAAAAGAGTTAAGAAATAAAAAGGTAGCATTAGTAAAAGTTCTTTGGCAACGACACGGTATAGAAGAGGCTACCTTGGAACTTGAGGACATGAGGAAGCAATACCTGAATCTTTTTACTGGTAAGATTTTCAAGGATGAAAATTCTTAAATGGAGGAAAGTTGTAACAACCCATTTTTCAGTGAAATCGGAATAGTGGTTTTAGGACCACAAATCTGATCCGAAAATAAAATTTATTTTTATTTTATTATATGGTCCGTAATATGCTAGAAATATCATGTGAAAATTTTGATAATAAAATTTTATCGATTTAGTGCTTAATTATAGGATGGACTAAATCGCATAAAATGTAAAAGTTGAATTCTAGTAGCCAGGAGGATTAAATAGCTATGGAATTCAAAACTTGAGGTCCTTATATGGTAATTAGACCATTAAAGAAAAGTATGTAGATATTTTAGTGACTCATCCACGGAAATATAGAAAAAGGGCAAGAACTAAATTGGAAATTGAAAAAGTAATTAATTAATAAAAAATATGATAAAAGATATCATCTTATTTTTATGTCATCTTCAACCTAAAATATACGGAAACTGTAACAGCCTGATTTAGACCCTATTCGGAACAGTGGTTTTGGGACCAAAAATGTAACACCCCAAACCCGGCCTAGACGTTATGACCGAATCTGACGTGCCACATCAATTACCCAGAAACCTAACAAGCTTATGATGTTAAACCGATTGTCGTAAAAGCCTTTATAGTTTTAAAGCCCGTGTATGTCTAGTGTTTCATGCTGTTTAAAACATGTAAAGTTGTCAATACGTTTGTTCTTATCAGAATTAAATTTGCAGGGTTGCTTACTGAAAACGTTATTATTTTGAAAAGCCGCTATTCCTACTCTAGCAGTTGATAAATACCAAATCATAGCCCAATTAAAAGTTAAATCCCCAAACAGCCTTATTACAAAAATAAAACCTAAATATAAAATTAGTAATTAATAAAGTCATTCGTGATCGTGTCGCCTCCCCGAGTCCTTTGCAGCTCCAAACCGTCTAAGGCTGAGGATTACCTGTACAATTAAAAGAAAGGGTGAGTTTACGAAAACTCAGTGTGTAATCCCTTATCAGACTATAAAAAATAGTGCATGTAGTAACAGTCTGAGCCTGAGCCCTATTCAGTATCAGTATAGTCTGGGCCTTAGCCCTAAAACAGTAGCAGTGTGGGCCTAAGCCCAATACAGTTTCAGTATAGTGCAAAATGCAACCCATCCCAAAACCATCCAGCACACCACCCGTACCAACCAACACACCATGTGGGGATATCACCCAACCCACCCAACCAGCACACCAATATCGCAGCAAAGCTGCCAGTAATAATAACGCAGCGTAGCTGCCAGTAGCAGTAAGTGTGGCAAGCCACCAGTAACAGTAAACGTGACATAGTCACTAGTACAATACTTCCTCCATATTATAAACCCAACCCCATGCAGATGTCATGTCATAAACATTACGTGTTTGGAGTATGCCATACTAAAAACCAGTCATATAAATGTCATACACACATCAATTAACCTACCACTAGCGTTATAAAGGTCACTTCGTTAGTTAGGGGTAAAATAGTAATTTTTACCCCTCAGGGGTATTTCGATCATTTAATTGATTTTAGGGTCTCGGTACAGATAACAACCCTTCAAAAGGTCTATAGTCATCACGAACGACTCAGATAACCCATATGGCCAAAACAGTGTAAATAGGCCCAAGGCCCACTACTCGGCCCAAATGGGCCCACACGCTTGTATGGCCCATTTAGCCCAATTTCAATCACGGCTATGCGAACACCGTAGCCCAGTTTATTATTTTCCATTCACCGTAAATTTTGTCCGTGTAGGGTCCCCGAGTCCTTTGGGCCCGCACGGCCCATCTTGGCCCGACGAGGCCTATAACGGCCCAAGCCCACGAGAGTGCTCGTGGTGGCCTTTACAGTCTGTCGCCCATGATTTGTGGCTCGATTTATCACACGAGCGTTCACACACTCGTGAGACCTCAAATGTCGAAGTTTCGGCTTTTCGGCTTTTGCCGAGTCACACAGTGGTGTGAATACACACATTTTGGCTTTTGGTTAGTAACAGAATGGTGTACGATTACAGACCTGATTGGAGAAGAACAACGCACTCCACACGCTCAACCTAAACAACCTAACGTTCCACAAATAGTCTTAGTTATTTGAATTAACCATTCAAGAACATCCTTTTACACACCACATAACAAGTTGCTTACCTTGATAGCACAAATAGGGCTCAAACCACCTCTTCTTCCACAACCCAGTTGTCTACAATCTTCATTAACAACTACATCCATTATATTACCCAACTTAATTGTAAACTACTTAACTTTGAGAGCTACTTACTGAAACAGAGACTAAGAGAAAGAAGTAGCAATATTCGGCCTATCCCAGCAAACACCACTGTCAAACACCCGATGCCAAGAACACCCTCCTAGAGCACACCAAAAGAGTAGAAGGTTTAAAAGGGAGACCATCATAGAAAAGATGAGAAAGGAACGGCACAACCACAGCATATGTATGGAAGAAACAATAACCAAGCTCAGCTATTGCAAGAGATTTGACAACCCAAGAGTAACAAACCTTAATCCAATAAGGAAGAGTTTCGGCTAGATATGGGAGTATTTGGCAAAGGCTTCAGGAAAGAAAACACAAACCAAAACAAGTAGGGGATGAGTAAAAGATCAAAAAGATGCTACGGCTTAGACCAAAAGTATGGGTGAGGAAAGAAATAGAGTTAATCTATCAAAGAAATGTGTAGCCAAAACAAAGTGTAGTAAGATGAAATGGGAAGGAGAGATACTAGGGTAAACCACAATCGGCTTAGGCTGAGAAATGAGAGAAAGTTTGGCACAAAGAAAAGGTAATACCTTAAAAAGAACCAAAACACTAACCCGAGAAAAGAGAAAGCAGAATTCGACTTTTACCCCAAGACCAAAAATGCCGAAAATGCTATCCAAACTCCCCTAGCCGATTTTGCTTCTGCAAGATGTACAATTCGGCTACAACACTCCCCCCACCAACTCTTTGGAACTCTCCACAAATTACTCCCCTTATCCCTTCACAATCTTCTCCCAACAACCTAGACTAATTCAAACTCCCATACGGCAGAGTTTGAATTCGCCACAAACTCTTGCCGCCCCCATGCAGCAAAATGATGTCCTCTGCAGCACCTTGGATCCGAACCCCAGTCTTTCCTGAAGCCAAAGCACGCCACAAGCCACCAAGCCACACGGTTTCCTTATGCTAGCAAATCACCACATTTATTTAAAAGGCCTAGCGGCCAGCGTCCAGGGTTTCTTAAAGAGAGAAAAAACAATACTTTGCAAAAGCTAAAACCCGCCCCTCGTGCTTCACTGACACTCCTAAACACACCCAAACCATTCATCCACCTCCCTATCATGCAAAATGAGTTAACCCAACAAACTTGCAGACCCTAAATTTTGGGGCGTTACAACTCTACCCCTCTTATAGAAATTTCAGCCTCAAAATTTACCTAGTTAAAATAGATGAGGGTACTGATGTCGTATTGCCTCCTTCGGCTCCCACGTGGCCTCTTCTACGCCATGATTGTGCCACAACACCTTGACTAGTGGAATTGATTTCTTCCTCAGAACTTTAACATCCCGCGCCAATATTTGCGCTGGTTCTTCCTCGATCGATAGGTCAGGCCTAACTTCAATTTCCTCAATTGGTATGATATGCGAGGGATCAAAACGGTACCACCTAAGCATTGAAACATGGAACACGTCATGAATTCTATCCAATTCTAGAGGCAGCTCAAACTTATATATGATCGGTCCTACACACTTAAGTATCCGGTAAGGCCCAATCTAGGGCTAAGCTTTCCCTTCCGCCCAAACCTTAAAATCTTTTTCCACGGTGACACTTTAAGGAAGACATAATCCCCCACAGTGTACTCGATCTCTTTCCGATGAAGGTCAGCATAAGACTTCTGTCTATCCGACGCTTCCTTCAATCGGTCTCGAATCAGTTTTACCTTGTCCTCTGTATTAGAAATTAATTCAGGCCCCAAAATCCACCGCTCACCCAACTCAGCCCAACAAGTAGGAGTACGACACCTACGACCATACAATGCCTCATACGGTGCCATTCGAATACTAAACTGGTAACTGTTGTTATAAGCAAATTCTGCCAACGGTAAATAATCTTCCCAGCTGCCTCTGAAATCAATCACACAACCCCTCAACATGTCTTCCAATATCTGAATCACTCTTTTAGACTGTCCATCTATCTGAGGGTAAAACGCTGTACTAAAATCCAGTCTTGTACCGAAAGCCTTGTGTAGCTTCTTCAAGAACTGGGAGGTAAACCTACGGTCTCTGTCAGATATGATAGAAACTAGCACCCCATGCAACCCTACAACTTCAGCCACGTATAACTTGGCTAACTTCTGTAATGAGTAGTCACACGAACCGGTATAAA
Source organism: Gossypium hirsutum (assembly GCF_007990345.1). Classification (NCBI taxonomy): domain Eukaryota; kingdom Viridiplantae; phylum Streptophyta; class Magnoliopsida; order Malvales; family Malvaceae; genus Gossypium; species Gossypium hirsutum. The sequence continues at coordinate 88,036,030 of NC_053431.1, forward strand.
ATGAGCGGACTTAGTTAACTGATCCACAACCACCCAAATTGAATCCTTTTTAGTAGGCGTCAAGGGTAGTCCACTAACAAAATCCATCGTTACCCTCTCCCATTTCCAGAGTGGAATCTTAACTTGTTGCAACAACCCAGAAGGTAATTGATGTTCAGCTTTAACTTGCTGACAAGTCAGGCACTTACTCACATAATCCGTAACTTCACGTTTTACCTGGCCATCAATACAGTTCACGAAGGTCTCGATATAATTTGTTTCCACCCGGATGCATAGCATATGGACTATTATGCGCCTTGCGCAATATAGACTGCCTCAGATCATGATCTCTTGGCATACAAACTCTTCCCCGAAAACATAATACCCCTTCACCGTTCAACCCAAAATCCACAGTCTCACCTTTTTCCACTTCCCTAAAACGCGGAACCAACAAATCATCTGACAACTATTTCCCCTTAATTAGATCCGTCCAAGTTGGTCTCACTTGCAGTTCAGCCAACAGACTTCCATCATCGAACAAGCTGAGTCGAGCAAATATTGCTCCCAAATCAGACACCACTCTCCGACTTAGTGCATCAGCTACCACATTAGCTTTGCCAGGGTGATACTCAATTGAACAATTATAGTCTTTAAGCAACTCAATCTATCTTCGTTGCCTAAGGTTCAACTCCTTCTGAGTAAGGAGGTACTTGAGGCTCTTATGATCCATGTAAATAATCGTCCTTTCACCATACAAATAATGCCTCCAAATCTTTAGTGCGAAAACCACCGCAGCCAACTCCAAATCATGAGTGGGATAATTCACCTCGTGAGGCTTAAGTTGACGGGATGCGTATGCAACCACCTTACCGTCTTACATCAACACACACCCCAACCCCACGTGAGATGCATCACTATAAACGGTAAATTCCTTCCCAGACTCTGGCTGTATCAACACAGGGGCTTCAGTTAGTACTTTCTTCAGCTTCTCAAAACTTCCTTGCTGCTTATCAGTCCAAACAAGTGACACTCCTTTCCGCAATAGCTTAGTTAGGGGTAAGGCAATCAGTGAAAACCCTTCCACAAACCGTTTATAATAACCAGCCAAACCTAGAAAGCTTCGAATCTCGGATACAGTCTTAGATGGTTTCCAATCCAATACAGCTTCAATTTTTTGAGGATTAACCCTGATCCCTTTGGCAGACACCACGTGACCTAGAAATGTCACCTCACGCAGCCAGAACTCACACTTACTGAATTTGGCGTACAACTGCTTCTCCCTTAAAATTTATAGAACCGTACGAAGATATATATCATGTTCCTCCTTGGTTCTTGAATACACCAAAATATCATCTATGAAAACTACTACGAACCGATCCAAATAGGGTTGAAACTCCCAGTTCATCAAGTCCAAAAAAGCAGCCGGTCATTTGTTAACCCAAATGGCATCTTCAGGAACTCATAGTGACCATAACGAGTCCTGAAAGCTGTCTTATACACATCTACCTCCCTAACCTTCAGCTGATAGTAACCATACCGCAAATCTATTTTAGAAAACACTGCAGCTCCTGGTAACTGATCAAACAAATCATCTATCCTCGGTAAAGGGTCCTTGTTATTAATGGTTAGCTTATTCAGTTGTCGATAATCAATACACATGCGCATGGTTCCATCCTTCTTTTTTACGAACAACACCGATGCTCCCCACGGAGACATACTTGGTCGTATGAACCCTCTATCTAACTGCTTCTGGATTTGAACCTTAAGCTCCGTCAGCTCCTTCGGTGCCTTCCTATATAGAGCGATAGACATTGGGGCTGTTCCGGGCAGGAGTTCAATACCAAATTCGACTTCACGGTTGGGTGGCAACCCAGGAAGCTCTTCAATGAATACATCAGGAAATTCTTTCACAGTTCTAATTTCCCCAATAGAAGCACCTTTAGACTTAGTTGTACCGACATAAGCTAAGAACGCCTTGTAACCCTTAAGAATCAGTTTCCCGACTTTTAACGCTGAAATTACGTTAGACAGATAATCCCTTCGCTCACCTATCACCACAACCTCTTCCTCATCCACAGTCCTCAACAACATCCGCTTAGTAGCACAATCCAACTTCACACGATGCTTCACTAACCAATCCATGCCCAAAATAATGTCAAACTCTCCAAACGGCAATTCCATCCAATCCGCCAGAAAACCCCTTCCTTGAACCTCCAAAGGAACATCTCGGAATAATTTGTTTACCCCAATAGACTGTCCTAGAGAACTCAACACAGTCATTTTACTAGCAATACTTTCAGACTGAATACCCAATGTCCCAGACACCGTACACGCAACATACGAGTGTGTAGACCCAATATTAATTAAGGCAGTGTAAGGTACATTATAAATTAAAAACGTACCGGTTATGACATCAAGTGCGTCACCATCCTCACGGCACCGAGCAGTATAGACCAAAGCTGGTTGTCTCACCTCAGTGTTACCTGTACCTCTGCCCGATGTTTCGTGACCTCGTCCACTCCCATTTCCACCTCTAACCTGACCACAGCCTCTCAGTGGCGGTTGACCACCCCTCACAGGCTGCACAAAACCCTGACCTACAGCTGGCGTTCGAGTAAACTCTTGAGTACAGTTCCTAACCAGATGGTCCTTCAACCCACATCTAAAGTATACCCTCATTCGCTTCTAGCACTCACCCTGGTGAGCTCTCCTACAATCCAAGCAAGGCTGCGGTCTGGCAGTAGCAACATAAGGTTTAACTCGAACCGGCCCATCAAATCTGGCCCTCTTAGCAAACCTACCAGAAGAACTCGAGGGTCTAAAATCCCTCCTCAGTCTGCCCTTATCTTTCTCATGGTTCTGCCGCTCGGAGCGCTTCACATCCTCAGCAATCTTTGCTTTCTCAACCAAGGCAGCAAAATCCCGCTCCCTCTATGAAGCTATCAGCACACGCAACTCATCTCGAAGCCCATCCTCAAACCGCACACAGCGTTCATACTCGGTTGCAACTATCCCATGGGCATACCGACTCAGCCACAAAAACTTCGCCCCGTATGCCGCCACAGTCTTATTCCCTTGGGTCAAACTCAGGAATTTCTTCCTTCGGGCGTCCACATAACTTGCTCCCACATATTTCCTTGAAAAGGCTGTCTTAAATAAATCCCACATCAAACGATCAGCTTGTGTACCCTCTCTCACAGTGAACCACTATTGATAAGCCTCGTCCCACAATAAAGAAATCGCCCCTTTTAGTTTTTGCTCACCAAAATAGTCATGATCATCCATTATTCGCTCCATAGCCTCCAACCAATATTCTGCCACATTAGGAGCTACCCCCGAAACTCCCTTAAAGATTTCTGCCCCATTAGATCGGAGTTGCTCAAAAATTGACCTCCGGACTACTGATCCCGTACTCGCTCTGGCAACCCTTTCAAGAACACGTAACATTGTCTGTGACAAAGCATTATCCCTAACTACTCGATCATGGGACCCTGTCTCAGTTGCCGGTGAAGCTGGTGCCTCCCTAACATGTATGTGGCCCGAAGCTAAGGACCCAGCCCTAGCACTTCCTCGACCTCTACCACGGCCTCGTGTACCCTTTCCCCGAGTACCTCTAGCACTCATATCGATATTTTCTTAATCTGATTTAAGAGTTTTATGACATCAATATATAATTTCAATATTTATTAATGAATATTTTATGACAAATAGTACTTAAAGTTTTCGTTTTAGTAAATCGAGGTCTCATTATCAACATCAACTACCTAGGGTTTTTCGTCTACTTTACCTATAGAGTTCTGATACAGTTCTACTACTTATAACAATTCTTCAATATAACACAGTAGTTTATAGTAGCAATCGATAATAGAATACAACAGATTTGGTGCCGGAGACTCGATGTGCCACACTTCCAGTAATCGTTATTTCAAAAACAAGCCAAATTACGTTGACAACATCCTTTCCAAAACTAAATTTTAAGAAAAATTCATTCCACAGCTAAGTTTTGAACCTAGCTCTAATACCATAAAATGTAACGTGCCACATCAATTACCCAGAAACCCGATAAACTTATGATGTTAAACCGGTTGTCGTAAAAGCCTTTATAGTTTTAAAGCCCGTGTATGCCTAGTGTTTCATGCTGTTTAAAACGTGTAAAGTTATCAATACGTTTGTTCTTATCAGAATTAAAGTTGCAGGGTTGCTTACCGAAAACTTTATTATTTTGAAAACCTGCTGTTCCTACTCTAGCAGTTGATAAATACCAAATCATAGCCCAATTAAAAGTTAAATCCCCAAATGGCCTTATTACAAAAACAAAACCCAAATATAAAATCAGTAATTATTAAATTCATTCGTGATCGTGCCGCCTCCCTAAGTCCCTCGCAGCTCCAAACCGTCTAAGGCTGAGGATTACCTGTACAATTAAAAGAAATGGTGAGTTTACGAAAACTCAGTGTGTAATCCCTTATCAGACTATAGAAAATAGTGCATGCAGTAACAGTCTGGATAGTCTGGGCCTTCGCCCTAAAATAGTAGCAGTGTGGGCCTAAGCCCAATACAGTTTCAGTATAGTGCAAAATGCAACCCATCCCAAAACCATCCAGCACACCACCTGTACCAACCAACACACCATGTGAGGATATCACCCAACCCACCCAACCAGCACACTAATATCGCAGCAGAGCTGCCAGTAATAATAACGCAGCGTAGCTGCCAGTAGCAGTAAGTGTGGCAAGCCACTAGTAGTAGTAAACGTGACATAGTCACCAGTACAATACTTCCTCTATATCATAAACCCAACCCCATGCAGATGTCATGTCATAAATATTACGTGTTTACAGTATGCCATACTAAAAACCAGTCATATAAATTTCATACACACATCAATTAACCTACCACTAGCGTTATAAAGGTCACTTCGTCGTTAGGGGTAAAACAGTAATTTTTACCCTTCAAGGGTATTTTGGTCATTTAACTAATTTTAGGGTCTCGATACAAATAATGACCCTTCGAAAGGTCTCCAATCATCACGAACAACTCAGATAACCCATATGGCCAAAATAGTGTAAATGGGCCCAAGGCCCATTACTTGGCCTAAGTGGGCCCACACACTTGTGTGGCCCATTTAGCCCAATTTCAGTCACGGCTATGCGAACACCATAGCCTGGTTCATTATTTTCTATTCACCATAAATTTTGTCCGTGTGGGGTCCACGAGTCTTTTGGGCCCGCACGGCCCATCCAAGCCCGACGAGGCCCATAACGACCCAAGCCCACGAGAGTGCTTGTGGTGGCCTCTACAGTCTGTCCCCCATGATTTGTGGCTCGATTTACCACATGAGCGTTCGCACACTGGTGAGACCTCAAATGCTGGAGTTTTGGCTTTTCGGCTTTTACCGAGTCACAGTTACGCAGTGGTGTGAATACACACCTTTTGGCTTTTGGTCAGTAACAGAATGGTGTACGGTTACACACCTGATTGGAGAAGAACAACGCACTCCACACGCCCAATCTAAACAACCCAACGTTCCACAAACAGTCTTAGTCATTTGAATTAACCATTCAAGAACATCCTTTTACACACCACATAACAAGTTACTTACCTTGATAGCACAAATAGGGCTCAAACTACCTCTTCTTCTACAACCCAGTTGTCTACAATCTGCATTAACAACTACATCCATTATATTACCCAACTTAATTGTAAACTACTTAACTTTGAGAGCTACTTACCGAAACAGAGACTAAAAGAAAGAAGTAGCAATATTCGGCCTATCCCAGCAAACACCACTGTCAAACACCCGACGCCAAGAACACCCTCCTAGAGTACACCAATAGAGTAGAAGTTTTAAAAGAGAGACCATTATAGAAAAGATAAAAAAGGAATGGCACAACCACAGCATACGTATGGAAGAAACAATATCCAAGCTCGGCTATTGCAAGAGATTCGACAACCCAAGAGTAACTTACCTTAATCCAATAAGGGAGAGTTTTGGCTAGATATGGGAGTATTCAGCGAAGGCTTCAGGAAAGAAAACACAAACCAAAACAAGTAGGGGATGAGTAAAAGATCAAGAAGATGCTACGGCTTAGACCAAAAGTATGGGTGAGGGAAGAAATGGAGTTAATCGATCAAAGTAAGGTGTAGCCAAAACAAAGTGTAGCAAGATGAAATGGAAAGGAGAGATATTAGGGTAAACCACAATCAGCTTAGGCTGAGAAATGAGAGAAAGTTTGGCACAAAGAAAAGGTAATGCCCCATAAAGTACCAAAACACTAACCCGAGAAAAGAGAAAGGAGAATTCAGCCTTTACCCCAAGACCAAAAATGATAAAAATGCTAGCCAAACTCCCCTAGCCGATTTTCCTTCTACAAATGTACAATTCAGCTACAACACTCCCCCACCAACTCCGTGGAACTCTCCACAAATCACTCCCCTTATCCCTCCACAATCTTCTCCCAACAACCAAGACTAATTCAAACTCCCACACGGTAGAGTTTGAATTCGCCACAAACTCTTGCCGCCCCCATGCAGCAAAATGACGTCCTCTGCAGCACCTGGGATTTGAACCCAATCCTTCCTGAAGCCAAAGCACGCCACAAGCCTCCAAGCCACACGGCTTCCTTATACTAGCAAATCACCATATTTATTTAAAAGGCTTAGGGGCCAGCGTCCAGGGTTTCTTAAAGAGAGAAAAAAAAGTACTTTGCAAAAGCTAAAACCCGACCTCCGTGCTTCACTGACACCCCTAAGCACACCCAAACCATTCATCCACCTCCCCATCACACAAAACGAGTTAACCTAACAAACTTACAGACCTCAAATTTTGGGGCGTTACAAAAAATCCAAGTTAAAAATATTTTAATATTATTTTCTATGTTTATAATGTATGAATTTATATGTATAAAATTTTTGTGTTTTAATTTGATCATTTGAGTGCCCGATTTAATAAACGGGCTTAATCGTGTAAGTTATAAAAGTTGCTAACTATTTATTAAAATGTTAATGTGCTATTGTCTTTATAATGTGGGTTCCTTAAAAGGAAATTAAACCCATATTATAAAGGACGGACGGTTAAAGGCATGGTTTATAATGGTTTCATAGTTTATAACAAAGGTTAAACTTGTAAAATGTTAAATAATATATATGTTATAATAAAACATAAATTAAACAACCATGCATTCATCTTTTTTCACATGACCAAAACATCAAAGGAAAGGAAAGAAATAAAGCATGATTACAATCTGCTAATGCTCTGAAAAATGACCAAATGAATAGTGATTTGTGCATTGGTACAACAAGAAGATTATATAAGTTTTATGTGATGCATATATGTCCGACTTGGTTAAAAAAATTGATGGTTGAGTAGTGTATAGGTTAGACATTAAATGATGAGCATAAGTTGATTGATTTATAAGTTTATTATTCGGTCAAATAAGAATAACATTGAAGTTGTTTGTATATGAAATTTGATTTTCCTTATGGAAATGATTCGTGAACTTTTGTACGTATTTTGATGGATAGACTATTTGGTGTTCTTTTAAAATATGTCTAAATTGACATAGGACCTATTAATCTTGCGCAAAACTACAAACATGAATTTATAAGTAGATTTGTTCATGTTTTAGTCATTTCAAATCATATGTAGTAATGTACATATGCCATGAATGACTTGGTTAAATTTGATATATCATTATTGTGCCGAATGGAGTTTTGCTAAAAATAATATATACTTTAATATGTTTGCTTTATATGATTTATGTATGTAATAATAGATTGAATTATTTGTATTATCATTGATATGTGCATATGCTATGTGGTAAATGATATATTCGGCACTATTTGCTTATGAATTACGTAATTGGTTATATGTTTGAATAAAATGTTTTGATATGATTCGTAAAGAATTTAAATTAGTTATATATGTTAATATTTGATTGATTTAAGAGTTTGAGCAAGTGTATACATACGATTGTTCAAAATTTGTGTCTCATCCGGTAATACCTCATAACCCCATTTTGGTGACGGATACGAGTTAGGGGTGTTACAGAAACCCTAGGAGAGAGAGAAGAAACTCTCATGGCTTAATTGGGTAAGTTTCCTTGTCCCATTTTTAGTAATTTTGATATTTTTGGAACCGGGATAGCTTAATCTGTCTATTTAGGGGATCAATTTGAAAGGTTATCAAAGTATGGAAAATAGGTCATGGATGAATATGCTGAAAATTAGAAATTTAACATAGAAAATGAAAGATTGTTGATAGATAAACAACTTTTACAAAGTGATTTTTGATGAAAACATGATTTAGGGACTAAAATGTAAAGTTGTGAAAATTGATGAAAAATTCTGAAATTTATAGAAATATGTGTTGTAAATTCTATATTGAAATTTCGGTTAGGCTTGGACTAGGGAGTAAATTGCATAAATTTCATTTTCTGAGCCTAGGGACGAAATTAGAATTTATGGAAAAGTTAGGGGTAATATTGTAATTTTGCCTAGGACGTAAACTAAGTCCAAATAAATATTAAATGTGTGAAGTTGATGATTAAAGTTATTTATATAGATCCAAGCAACACAAATTCGAGGTTAGATCGAGGAAAAGAAAAGGTTTCGGATTAGTAGATTATTTTCGCAAACAAGTGTTGAGGTAAGTTCATGTAACTTAATCGAACATGTAAATATGTTAAGTTGAATGTTACGATTGTATGCAATATGAATTATATTTATGAGAATGTTATAAATGTGTGAAATAATTACATGTTCGAAAATGTTGGAAAAAGGGGTAAAGTCTCGTTTGAATATTGAATTTCGATGGATAAATGTGATTACATTATAAAATGAGATCCTGCATTTGTTGCTGACGGGATTTAGCTCGGACAAGTAATCCTATTGATCTCATTGTAGAAAGGATTAGCCCAGACGGGTAATCCTGATATAATCCCTCTTGAGCATATGATACAATTAGGATTTAGCCTGGACTTGTAATCCTAATTGAGCTCTTCTGAGCACACGTTACATAATAGATTTAGCTTAGACTGGTAATCCTGTAATACGGTATGTGGCTTAAGAGTGTGGTCCTTAATTTAGAGCCCTATGGGTACTCTTTAATAAGAATTGACGGGTTATTGGATCGTACACCTCGAGTGTACTACTTGAGTATCCATTAGAATTTCAATGAGTCAACGGGCAAAACTCTTGGCATGATGAGAGAATTATGAGATGAAATAACAAAGTCTTGAAATGATATTGCATGATGAGCTCATCTATGTTTACTTGATGTGTAACACCCCTAACCCGTATCCGTCGTCGGAACAGGGTTTCGAAGCATTACCGAAACTTTCAGAACATTTTACAAATAATTTATGTAAATTACTATTCATTAGCCGAGATCATTTAAAACGTCCCTTAATTAGACCCTCGAGGTCTAATACGAGCATTAGAATTAGTTGAGACTTAATCGAAACCTCTAAGAATTTTTCGCGAAATTTCAAAAATTTTCCAAGGTGCAGGGCTCACATGCCCGTGTGGTCCGAGGGACACGCCCGTGTGACCCTAGGACACGCCCGTGCTGCAGGCTGTATTTGACCCCGAGTAACTCTCTGACTTTTGCACACGGCAATGCCACACGCCCGTGTGCTAGGTCGTGTGGTTAATTAATTCATTTCAAAATTAGATGTAGGTTTCACATGGCCAAGACACACGCCCGTGTTCTAGGCCATGTAGCACACACGGCTGAGACACATGCCCGTGTCTCTACCCTTGTGCTCAATTCTAAGCATTCTGTTTCTCAAAATTAAGGTGCAGGGGACACACGACCTAACTACACGCCCATGTACTCGGCCATATGTCACACATGGTTTAGACACACGCCCGTGCGGACAAAATAAAGCCATTTCTAGCTTCATTTTTCACCCAAAATCACACCCATGACTTGCACTTGAAACACACATCCAATAACAAGCATTCAAATTAAACAAATTCCATCATTCATCATGGCATACCATTACATGCATACATGATTACAATCTTACCTTGGTTTATTCCATATATTAGACATAATTTGATTAACTACTTAACATATATTTAACTACCATAGCATGACATTACAAGTATATCAAAACAACCATTACTAGCCATCCCAATGGCTAGATTACAAGCATCATTATCAAGCCACTAATGGTCAAGTTGTCCTATACATGCCATTATACCAAAATGATTTTACTATGTATACCCAAAATAAGCTAGTTGATTGTGTGACGATGCTCCAATGATCTCCAACCTTCGCTGTAACACCCCTAACCCGTAACCGTTGTCAGAATAGGTTAAGAGGCATTACTGAACTTGTAACTCATTTCAGAGTAATCATTTATCTGATACCATCTATTCTCAATCAATACCATTCATTCACATTCAATATGTACTTAAAACAAGCATACAAAGCTTTAATCATGCATTCGGGACTAAATCAGAACATATTAAAAATTTCAGAAACTTAGAAAAAATTTCACTTTTCAAGTGTCACACGCCTGTGTAAACAGGCCGTGTGCCTCACACGGCTAATAGACACGTCCATGTCTTAGACCGTGTGAAAATAGGGCATACATATTGACTTATGTCACATGGCCAAGGACATGCCCGTGTACCATGGCCGTGGAAAAACTAAAGAGGTAACTGACTTGGGTCACATGGCTGGCCACACGCCCATTTGCCAGCCCGTGTGCCACACATAGTCAGTAGACATGCCCGTGTGTCTATGCCGTGCCAAACCTGCAGGGTATACTGACTTTATTTTTGTAGGGTACCCCGAGGGATCTATGACCGTACAACATGACCATGTGTCGCACACGGCTGAGACACATGCTCGTGTCTCTACCCGTGTGGACAAAAATAGGTCATTTATAAATCCATTTTGTGACCCTAAAACCACAAGCATTCACAAATAAATATAGACCATATTTTTACAGCTACATAAGCAACCAAAATAACCAATTCAATATACATAATTTGCCATATCAAAACCTAAATTACATGCCCAAATACCTAATTAACATCATGCATAATCCATTCATTTAACAACTACGTATCAAAACTTCACTTGCATAATTTCATTCTATCATTACCTTACCAAAACATGCCATAATTGAACACTTAATTCAACCAAACATAGTACCAAAATAAGCCAAATCACATGGCTTCACTCATATACAAAATATACCAAAACCATGATATCAAGTAACTTAGTTATCATCTTTTAAACTAGCCTATACATGCCATATTTACTAATATTTACAAGTTTAAAATACCAATCGAAAATTGGATAGTGTGATTTGCAACTCCGTCTTGTCCGAAATGAGCGAGCTAATGAGCCTCTATAAAACATAGACAAAGAAATAGAGTAAGCTTTATAGCTTAGTAAGCCCGTATAAATTAGAATTAAACTTACCATTTATGCATATTCAAAGCAATACTAAAAATGCAACCAATTCAATTAACCAACACCTAAGCATAAGTATTCATCACATGTTAGTCATTGTAAAAATACATGAAACCATCCATTAATACAATGCTTATCATCATTCCAAATTCATATATCATGTATAACATTAATAATATTTATAAACCGTAACTCGTCTGTATAACAATATTTAGGTCCGTTGAACCTATTAGAACTTCAAAGGATAATTGAGTGAACAATGTCAAAATCCATCAATTCATCATCATATATGCTCTTTCGAGCCATATTCAGTAAGCTCCTCCTGAGCTGATGAATAGTAAGCTCTATTGAGCTGAAACGGTAATCTCTTTCGAGTTGAACAGTAAGCTCATACAAGCTGATATATCAGTAAGCTCCAATGAGCTGAAAATAGTAAGATCTTACGAGCTGATATATCGGTAAGCTCATGTGAGCTATGATGAGTCCGCAACAAATGCAGGAGCTCGACCAAAACGGTAATCCCAATAACATGTCACTCGTATCCAGTGAATCCATACAGTTCAAACGAGGCTTAGTGACAAATACATTATACCAATAAGACATTATACTTAAAATATTTTCATTTTCCACATTCATTTCAATAATCACAAGTATGTAAAAGTTCGATTCTAATTATACGAACTTACCTCGTATCCTCGGATAAAACTATCAGCTATTCATCCACTTTTCGTTTTTCCTGATGTAATTCTGATATTTGCTTATCTTAATCTATAATATATCAAATTAACTCATGCAAACTTTCATTTAATTCAATTTAGCCTAAAACATTCATTTTGGCTAAATTATAAATTTACCCTAGACTTTTGACTACTTTGCAATTTAGTCCTTAATACATAAAATACAAAATTACACAATTAAACCATAATCCCATGATATTAGAATTTCATAGGGACTTCTAGCAGCCCATATATTTCATTATTTCACACTTTTAACTACCACATTTTACATTTTCACAATTTAATCCCTATTTGATATTTTTATCAAAAATCACTTTATAAAACTTGTAAAACTATCATCAAGCTTCCATAATCTATCATTAGACATCAAGAATTCAAATATTAAACCATGGCATTATTTAAAATCTATAATATTTTCAAAAAAGAAGGTACGGGCTAGCTAGATTAAGCTGCAACGAGTACAAAAACGTAGAAATCATTAAAAATCGAGCTAAAACCATACTTTAATTTAGCTAAGAATGTGCCGAAACCATGGAAGCTTCAAAAACTTTATTTTGTTTCTCAAATTCAACAATGAAGATGAAGGAAAATAATATGTTTTGGTTTTGTTTTATTATTAACTAAATACATAAATTACCATTATAACCTTGTTAATATAACTTAAACAACATTTAAACAACGTCCAAGAATGTCCACTTACATTATAAATGGAAAAATTACTTAATAAGAACTCCCATATTAATAAGTCATAGCTATTTAATACTTTTACACAATAGAACTCAACTTTTACGCGTTATGCGATTTAGTCCTTTTTACCGAATTAAGCATTTAAACAGTAAAATTTCTTTACGAAACTTTCACACAATAATTATTTCATGATGTAAAATTTAATAAAATAATAAAATAAATATTTTGAATTCAGATTTGTGGTCCCGAAACCACTGTTTCTATTTGACCTAAAAATAGGCTGTTACATTCGTGAGCTTCCGAGCACTATAAAACAGGGGAAAATAAAACGGATTAAGCATTATATGCTTAGTAAGTTTTTATAACAAAAACTAAACTTATCAATCCCGTTTATTAAATCTAAGCATACAATATCATGTTTTTCATCCATTAGCAAAATCGGCTAAACACATGCATTCAATCAAACATGTTAGTCACCAAAGTCTTCATATCAATTAAGTAAACATAGATGAGCTCATCATGCAATATTCTTTCAAGTAATTATCATGTCATCTCATAATTCTCATACCAAGTCAAGAGTTGTGTCCGTTGAATTATTGAAATTCTGATGGATGCTCAAGTAGTACACTCGAGGTATACGATTCAACAATCCGTCAATTTCTTATTCAAGGGTACCCATTAGGGCACTTAATCAAGGAACACACTCTAAAGCCACATATCGTATAACAGGATTACCAGTCCAGCTAAATCCTTTATATAACGTATGCTCAAAAGAGCTCAATTAGGATTATCAGTCCAAGTTAAACCCTAATTATAACGTATACTCGAGAGGTATTATATCAGGATTACCTGTCCAGGCTAAATCCTTTCTATAATGAGGTCAATAAGATTACTCGTCTGAGCTAAATCCATCAAAAACAAATGCAAGACCTCATCCATTTCGAGAAAGCACATATATTCATCGGAATTCAATATTCAATCGGGACTTAACCCTTTTTCACCATTTCAAGCATGTATTAAATTTTCCATTATAGCATTCAAGTAATGCATTTCAATATAAGTCACATTAAATACAAACACAAAATTCAATTAACATAGTTACATGCTCGATTAAGTTACACAAACTTACCTCGACACTTGTCCGCGTATAAAATCTACTAATCCGAAACCTTTTTCTTTTTCTTGATCTAACCTCGAATGTGAATTGTCTGAACCTATATATTAGCTTTAATCATCAATTTCTCATATTTCATACTCATTTGGACTCAATTTACATCCTAGGAAAAATTACCATTTTGCCCCTAACTTTTCCATAAATTCCAATTTTGTCCCTAGGCTCAGAAAATGAAACTTATGAAATTTACTTCCTATTCCAAGCCTAACCAAAATCCCATTACAAAATTTACAGCACAGGTATTCATAAAAATTCAGAATTTTTTATCAAATTTCATAACTTTACATTTTAGTCCCTAAATCATGTTTTCATCAAAAATCACTTTGTAAAAATTATTTATCTATCAAAAACCTTTTATTTTCTACCATAAATTTCTAATTTTCAGCATATTCATCCATGACCCAAATTTCATACCTTGATAACTTTTCAAATTAATCCCCTAAATAGATAGATTAGACTATCCCAATTCCAAAAATATAAAAATTACTAAAAACAGGACTTGATTTTATACCTTTTTAAGCATGGAATGTTTTCTCTCTCTCTTCTAGGGTTTCCATAGAAATTTTAGGGAAGAAGACATGAAAATAAGATAAAATTTTATTTTTAATTAATTATTATCTTTTAATTTTTGTAATCTCTAATTTAGTCCCTACTCTTTTCTAATTTTTCCATGGATGAGTCACCAAAAATCTACATACTTTTCTTTAGTGGTCTAATTACCATATAAAGACCTCTAGTTTTGAATTCTATAGCTTTAATCTTTATAGCTACTAGAATTCAACTTTTGCATTTTATGTGATTTAGTCCTTCTCGTAATTAAACACTTAATCGATAAAATTTTTGTACCAAAATTTTCACACAACATGTCTATCATAATACGGACCATATAATAAAATAAAAGTAAACTTTATTTTTGAATCGGATTTATGGTCTCAAAACCACTGTTTCGATTTCACTGAAATTGGACTGTTTCATGATGTATATGAAATTTTGTGACTAACATGTTTGATTGAATGCATGTGTTTAGGCAATTTTGTCAAGTTGATGGAAAACATGATATTGTATGCTTAGATTTAATAAACGAGATTGGTAAGTTTACTTTCTGTTATACGAACTTTCTAAGCATGTAATGCTTACTCTGTTTTATTTTCCTCTGTTTTATAGTACTCAGAGGCTCACGAAGGTTGGAGATTATTGGAGCATCATAACACTATCCACTAGCTTATTTTGGGTGTATATATATAGTAAAATCATTTTGGTATAATGGCATGTATAGGCTAACTTGGCCATAGATAGCTTAAATATGTGATTTGTAATCTAGCCATTGGAATGGCTAATAATGGTTGTCTTGATATACTTGTAATGTCGTACTATGGTAGCTACATATATGTTAAGTAGTTGATCAAATTATGTCTAACATATGGAATATACCAAGGTAAGATTATAAACATGTATGCATGTAATGGTATGTCATGTTGAATGATAGAGTTTGCTTAATTTGAATGCTTGCAATGGTTGATATTTGGATGTGAGTTTAAGTGCAGGTCATTGGTGTGATTTTGAGTGAGAAATAAAGCTAGAAATAGCTTTACTTTGTCTGCACGGGCATGTGTCTAAACCGTGTGTAACACACGGCCTGGTACATAGGTGTGTGGTTAGGCCGTGTGTCCTTTACACCTTTAATTCGAGAAATAGAATGCTCAAAATTAAGCACACGGGCAGAGGCACAGGCGTGTCTCTTAGTCGTGTGTGTTGTATGGCCTAGAACACTGGTGTGTGTCTTAGTCGTGTGAAACCTGCACCTAAATTCGAAAAATAAAATTAATCACACGGCCTGCTCACACGGGCGTGTGGCTGGCCGTGTGCACAAGTCAAAAAGTTACACGGGTTCAAACATGGCCTGTAGCACAGGCATGTCCTAGGGTCACACGGGTATGTCCTTTGGACCATACGGGCGTGTGAGCCCTGCTCCTTGGAAAAGTTTTGAAAATTCACGAAAAATTTTTAGAGTTCCCAATTAAGTTCCGATTTGATTCTAAAGTTCATATTGGGCCCCGAGGGTCCATTTAAGGGACGTTACGAAAAATTTCAAAAAGTCAATAGTAATTGTTATAAATTATCTGAAAATGTTCTGAAAGTTCCGGTAATACTTCGTAACCCTGTTCCGGTGACGCACACGGGTTAGGGGTGTTACATATCTGATGTACTATCAGTCTAGTCAGTCACTTCTATGTCTCTATCTTTTGGATACATCTGCTTCAATACTCAAGAAAAAGCATCTCCCCTATTGGACTTGATAGACGATATATTAGCCTTTCAATCTGTTTGCTCATTTCCAATTAGACTAATGTCATGTTTAGGCTCATCTACTAATTTCAAGTTTTCTTTTTCATATTGTGATTCAATCATGTAATTCCACTTAGTATTAGTTAAATGTTAGATAATCAATGAGCCAATATTTGCTTTCATTGCTTTACGTGCAAAAAACTATTAAGGACAATATACAAATGATATTAATGTAATTTATAGATAATTTTATTAAGTTAATCTGTTTAAAAAATACAAGTATACAAACAAGAATACTACACTTAGGGCACTAGATTCAACACAACCACCATTAAACCATTTAGTTTCACAAGAAAACATCACTTGATTACAACTAATATAAAAAATTTTGTCACATTCATATTTGTTTTTAATGAATTGTGATATTTTTTCACTATATGGTTACACTGTGATGTTGTAGTTAAGTTTGAATTGCGGATTCAAAATTTAAATTTAGATTTATTTTAACCTGTGTTTCCCTAAACTATAAACTGGAAAGACTAAAATGAACCTTCCTTTTTTATTTGCAAATTTCCTAACTCAATAAATTTGGAATTCAATAACTAAACACAAATAAAAATAACAAAAATATACTTACACATAAAAATGTTACAATTTATATAAAGTTTTAAACATTGAACCCAAGCAACAGAAAAAAAAAGTACATCAATGATGCCTATACGGAGGGTGGATTCCATGACTCAATGGATGAAAGTTTCATGTTGAATTTCAATTCGATGGATCTTGGATTGGCACATCATTTCTCATTGTTTGTTTCTCGTGTTGATCAGAAGAACTTGAACTATGCACCTAACTGCCCCATCAAAGATAAATAATGCAAAGGATGTAGAGGCGAAGATGTGCTCAAGTTCATCCAATTGAAGAGCTATATGAACTTTGGATTCATGATTTTCATTTCCATTGTTGGAGCCACAAATAGTGACAAAGGGACATTGCCACGGTCGAATTCCTCGCCAACAAGGTACGCAAGTTCACAAGGATAGTATGTCATAGAGGTAGGAGGGTTTAGCTACTGTACCGGTAGCTCTAAGTCTAGCTAGGGAGGTTGGGATGCTCAAGAATAGCCTTGCTGATGTATTTCTCAATGGCATGATGGTACATGTCATTCTCGTACCACTAGATACTCCCCTACTGAATAGAATTACTCGTGGCCCACCTAACTGAACCATTGCATATATGCCTTATAGGCTCAGAAATTACCACATTAGGTAATTGCCATATATATGCTCTGCTCAACTCTATGGTCCCATAGCTTAACCTACAATCTATGCTCGGTCAATTAATGTTTCTCATGTCCCCTCAAATCTATCTTATAAATCCTCATGATGTTTTAAGGCTCTATTAGAATTTTTTAAATGAATCTGATTTTACATTTCACCCAGTCAATGTGTTACCACTCATGATGTAGAAATAAATAATGGTCATCCACACCCTGAACAATGCATGTTGCTCAAAAGTAGTCTTTGGTATAATGTTAAAGATCACATTGTGTGAGTAAAACATCCACCGAAATTGAAAAATTACAAATACATTTATATTCATTGACAAGCATACTAAATTTTATTGAACACGAATAAAAAAATCAGCATATCTCTCCATCGGCTCGTCGATCAATTTCTCACTTCATCCATGCCAAGTTCCTTCTATAGTAGTATGGTCCAAGTGACCCCTAAATTTGTTCCAATATTTGATGCAATGAGAGATTTTGAGTATTGGTACTAAAACATATTTTAAAATAATATACACTACGATATTTTTACCTTTTAATAAGATGGAACTCTCACGGTTAGGAAGGGGTGGTTAACCACGACATCTATATCCATGGCCATATTTGTAAAAGCAAGTCACAACAATTTATTTTGTTGATTAGTTTACAGGTCATCCTACAAAGTGCCCTATATAGATAAACTGGAGTAGTGACACCCTAGCTGAATCTACCTATTGCCTTAAAATCCTTCAATAGAGGAAGATAAATGCAATGGACCTCCCTCAATCCAAAGCATCTAAGTGAAAGTGCTTTTAGGACAAAAAATGCTTTGCAAAAAAGCTTTTTTGGCCAAAAGTGAAAGCAAAAAATTTTAGCTTTTGCTCAAAAGTGCTTTTGAGAAGCAATGCTAAACTAAGCCTAATTTCTAGCTATTAATCCATCTCCTCCACATTTTCATACAGTGAAGGGGCTAGTGTAACAAGCCTCTCCAACCATGTTCACTTTATACGACGCTCATCTAATTCCTTCTTTGGTTTCTCCTTTAGATGAGACAACACCAACAATTGATGACTTTATACTCTAGCTCGACTTTACTAAGTCCAATTATCACATGCTTGTCAATTAAAAAGCCAATTATTAAAATGACAACTATGAGTGTAATTGTCGATTCCCCACATGTATCCTTTCAAGCCTCCATCTGTCTAATAATGTGGCAAGCAACTCAAGAATGCAATTGAACTTTCCCATCATAGATGCCGCATATAAACTGACATTCTTTAAGTGTTATACGATACGTCCATCAAGCTTTTGAAATTTTAAATTGTGTCTGGCATGAACAACTCGATCATCCTATTGTTGAAAAGTTACAAAAAAATAATATTAAATTTCAAAAAATATTAAAATTATTTCCACAAAATTAAAAATTCTTTAAAAAGAAGTTGAAAATTTCACCATATTGATAGAGTAGTTGGTGATATGCTCTTCTTGAAACATTGATTTTGCCATTTTCCACAAAAAAAAAAGTAAAAAGCATTAAGTTTTTAAAGAGTTTGAAATGATTTTGAGTGAGAAGATAATAGAAATGGGTGAGGTATTTAAAGAGTGAAAGCCGACTATTATGGTTGTCAACTTCCATTGTATTTAATAGATCAGTTGAATTAACAACCAAATAAATTCTCGAATCAAATTACTAAACCTTGAACTCGACTTCCATGTGTGTTGAAGTACTATGGACTACATTTTGTGATACTTTCCTACTAACTCCTTTGATGATTTGATATCTCATTGAACTTGACACCCAAAAATGTCGAGATAATTATCCAAAAAAATTTCTACGAAATCACTTTTCCATACACATTTTTATAAATAATAAATTAAATAATATAAAAGTAAAAATAAGAAAATTGATATTCATAAATCAATTTGGCTTTAACTTTAAAAGTTAAAAAATACTCCAAATCTCTCTCTCTCTCTCTCTCTATATATATATTTTGTACATTCGATGCTTTATCTCTTTACTTTTATTTTAAGAAATTAAGTTCCTGCGCTTTATAAATTTAAAAATATGAGTCTAATTATTAATCGTGTTAAAGTTCTTCTATTAAATTCTTGTTCATTTTAATAAATTTTTTGGTTACATGCCTATCAAGTAAAAGTTTTTTTTAATTTTAAAATACTATATCAACATTTTTTATATATTTTATATTCGTTTTATTGTCCATATTTTAAATTCGTCAAATTTCTCCAAACAATATTAATCTAAAATTAAATTTCTACTAGGAAGCTAAAAAGAAATAAATTTGAAGGACTTGAAAAATATCTTAACCGCTTTAAAGAAATCTTATTAAAAAAGGATGATTGACTGCAAAACTAAGAAATAAAATTAGAAAAGGATTCAGCAATGATATTGGAAAACTTTATGAACTTGTGAAAGGTTAACAGAAACTTAAAGGATAAGAGGCAATAATCCCAAACAAGAAAAACTCGCGCCACCCTTAATTCCCGATTCTCCAAACCCGAAGTGACGGTGCTTGGAATGATGGTGTCGATGTCAATTAATTCTCTGTAACTTGCGTCTTCGCTTGAAGTCGTCGCTTATCTTCTCCGTTGGTATGATCAATAGAAGACGATGATAACTATTGATGTTGTTGAATCTATTTACTTTCTCTCATCCATACAAAGTTCGATTTTATTTTTTCTGAAACTGAGAAAGCTGTAGTCTGTTCTTGCAGAATTCGAACTCTTTTCTATTATTCTGTTTTGGGTGTTCTAATATTGAGTTTTTCATACAGAACACGATGATAGGATTTGGATCTTATGGTGGGAGCGCTTATGGAGGAGGATCTTCAAATTTATCAGCTTTAGCTCCACCTTTCACTGTCGATCGATCCATCCCAAAACCTTCTTCTGCTACCCCACTTGTTGATTTGGGTGAACCCTTGAATTGGCTTGATACTAATCCTTATACTTTTAATTCACCCCAACCTGCTCAACGTTTGGACCCAATTCCCACTTCTTCCTTCGACCAGAAATCGGATCTTTTTGAACCCAAGACTTATTTCCCTTCCTATGTCTCACCTCCCTTCCATGTTCCTACTTTCGATGAGCAGAGCTTGCCTGGCCTGGACCATACAGCTCAATGGGGTGTTGGCTCGTGGGGTTGGGAGAAAGGGAACCCGTCTCAGCAAGGTGGGAGTTTCTATTCAAAGGAGTCGAATGGATCTCCTTCCTCCATTTTCAAGGATCATATCAACCTTGGTAAGTTTTCCTTTTTATTTCGATCATCTATAATATTCATATTGTTTTTTGATAATAAAAAAAAACGTGTTCCTGAAATTTGTATCTTTTTATTGCTTTCTTATGATTTACTTTTGATCCTAGTGTTTTTTGTCTATAGTCTTTTGTACTATGTCTGGAATCATGAATCTGTAAATTTGGATTTGAATTTCATTTCTATATAAATTATGAGAATCAAACTCATGTACTGTGTATACATTAGTTAAACTCAACTTGATTACATATTTGAAAGGTATAAAAACACGAATTTCAAATTCAAAATAGTATCTATACTTCTATTGGTATTTTTAAAATTCCAGTTGTCAACCATATAGGTTGATCTTTCTTGCATTTTCATTATTCTCCTTTTTGCTTTGATTATCCCATCTGCAGAAGTTCAGTATTCAAATGCATTTTTGTGTACATGATAAAATATTTTAATTCAGGTATTACTTTAAGCTCTTGATGACTGATCATATCTTGTCTGCAGCAAATTTTCTGAGTCAAGTCTTACCTACACATTTAATAAGCTTGCCTAGACTATTGTCTAAGATAGATGCTGGGGATATGCCTTCATATTGTTAAAACTCGAATATATAATCTGCTTGATTTAGGGTTCTGTCTGTTGGCATGATTGGTAAATTTTCTTTATTCATATATAGTCTGACCATATTATCTTCTCTTTCCCTCTCCTGTTTGTTTGCTTTATTGACTAATAGTCCCTACATAAACATGAAAGCAGGATGGCTGACTCATGCATTTTTTTCCCTAGAACCTCTGGATTCATACATATTAAAGTTTGTCCCGTGTTTCTTCTCTTACCCTGCAGTATTTTGACGAAAATGAAAAAAAAGAGTACTCACCCCTTTGCTGGTCGCCAATTTTATTTCAGTTATCAATTTGCCATAATCACAATGATTTGTATGAAATGCATCTTCACTCTTTATTTATTGTGCATATTATTGGATTGTCAAATTCAATTTTAGGAAGTGGTGTATGTGGGAAGGAGGGAACTAGGGGATGATTATATCAAAAGGTGAGGTGTAATGCTACGTAACCCATTTTCCCTTTCTTTTGGTCTCTCATGCAGGAGCCCATCCCTCTAAGTGCCTGAATACATGTGAACAAACTTCACAAAATTTCTATTCTCTAGGTACGGAAAAGCAAGTTGCCCCCCCTAGTATAGATAAACTAGATTATAACCCTGTCCCAGGGCAAAATCTTTCTTTCATGCCTGTTGGCTACTCGAATACATCAGTTATCGGGTCCAGTTCAGCACTTCCTGAAGCAGATTTGCAGGTACCTTCCTTAAATCTAGTAAGTTGCAAGAACAATCTAGTGCCATTCAACTTTCCATATGAGAAACCTGTGAGACAGCATGATATGAGTGGCAACAGTCCTTCTAATGTGAAGGAACCTCATTATTTGTTAAACTTTGGTAGCAAAAATGAGTTCGACCCAAGTCTACTTAGCTATCATGTTGATGGAAATTGTTATCTGTATGGGGATTCATCAGCAACAAGGACTGACAAGCTTTCGACTTCAAATATGGCATCTAAGGATGCCTCTGATAATTCCTTCAGAGCAAAACCTGGAGTTACTTTTACACATAATGGTCCAGATAATTTCTGTTCGGCACTTGATAGTAATGGAGTCATTGCTATGGAGAATGCTTTAGAGAATTTGGATCATTACAACCCTCCTGTTGACTCACCTTGCTGGAGAGGAGCTCCATCTTCTCATAATTCCCCATTTGGATCTTCAGAGGCTGTTTCAGTGCAGCTTGAAAAGAAACTGGAAGCATGTGGTGATGGTCAAGAACTTAAATTTATGCCTATGAATACTGCTAACATGGTTAGGCTTCCTTCTGAAAAACCAGGTGAAAGCAGGATGAATGTTGAGAATGGGAGTGTGGAAGATAGTTCAGTCTCTTTCTTGAAATTGCCTTCTGTCTCTATCATTTCATCTAGAGATCATCTACCTGACGTCGTTGGGAAAGCAGGATCCTATAACAGAGTAACAAGCTCTGCATGTAAGATAAAATTCTCTGATGATGCAAGTGAACGAAAGAACAGTAATGTCTTATTCAACAAATCAGCGGATGAGGTTGAGAAGCCACCTTGCACCATTGAACAAAATGTTACAGAAGGTAGATTGGCTTCTAAAAATTTGCTCACCTTTGAGACTGATTTTTCTGATCTTGTGATGAAGATAAATGATGTCTCAGGCTGTGGTTCATCTCATATGTTGTGCCATGAAGTAAAAAGTCTTTCATGCTCGCCGTCCTCTGTAGAAGATGTTTCTACTCAGCATTCTAAATTCTTTGGGAAAGAACCAGTTTCAACTAACAGCATAGTTATTCTGTTAGATACAATGCATAACCTGTCGAAATTGCTTCTGCATCACTGCTCCAATGAGTCATCTGAATTGAAGGAACAAGATCGCAAGTCACTTGAAAAAGTAATAAAAAATCTTAATACATGCATGTCAAAAAATGTTGGACAAGAATCATTTTTAAGCGATCTACATGAGGTACCTTATGCTGTTTTTTATTTTATTAGCCTGTCTGATTGATATGTAACTAAATGGAGGAAATTTGAAATGTTAAGTTGTGCTTCTCTCCACTATAATGCCTCTTCCTTCTGAAGCCTTTTATAGAAATGCGTTTTTGGTTTATCACTGAGCTATAAACTTTCTTCTCAGGGGACAAGCATGGGAACGCCCCAGGTGGCGGCTATTGATGTCTGGAGTCAGCATGTACAAGAGAAAACGAAGCATTCTGGTAAGAAAGATGAGAAATGTTCTGATTTCATTCCTTTCGAGAGTGGTACAGGCATAAAGGCAAGAAATGATAAAATGACCCAGGTATTTGCTTATTTGATTCTTCATTTGTACCGTGATTGATATTGTCATTTCTTCATTTCTATGATAGGGAGGAAAAAGAGATTAAAATTGAAATTATGATTGCTTTCTATCTCCCTTGGTTGAGCCTGCAGGCTATGAAGAAGATTCTGGTTGAGAATTTTCATGAGAAGGATGAGACACACCACAAGTTCTTTTGTATAAGAATTTATGGCTCGAGGCAGAAGCTGCTTTATGTTCCACCAATTACATGGCTCGTTTCAATAAGATTAAGATTGAAATAGAAGAATCCAAATTGGACAAAAGAAAAGGTTAAAATTTTTCTTCGCACTTGGTGGATCACATCATAATATATAAGCTTTGGAGTTTTTTTGCTAAAAATCTTGACTCTTTCAGTTTGGCTATCTGATATAAGGTTTATACTTGTTTTGCTCTAGATTTGTCAGAAGATGCATCAGATGAGGATAAAAAATCTAATTCTAAATTTTCTGCTCAAGTAAACACCAATAAGAAATTAACACAATCAGCTGAGAGTGAATCACCTACTGCTGTTTCTAACCAGAATTCTTCCATCAAAAGCTCTTGCTACCATGCTGATGATGTGACAGCCAGATTTCAAGCACTAAAACAGCGGCTTAACAATTCTAGTTCTGTTCATACTGGAGAGCTTGATGAACTTTCGAGCTCCAAGCTTTGTCCGGATTTGGATGGTTTTGACCAATTGGCAACTGAAGTAAAGGACAACTCTACTCTAGTCCTGTCATCTCAAGACTCCATTGTACAAGGAATAGCCTGCCAGACAGAAGATGGTGAAGCCTCTGTAATGGCTAGGTTTCAAATTCTGAAAAATCGCGACTTTGACAATTTCGATCCAAATGAGGTGGAAAGAAAACTACTTCCAGAGGTTGTTGATCTTCCATTTGCAGGAATGACAAAGCAAATACCCATTGATAAAGACATATCAGAGGATGTAAAGTCAGGTGTTAACCTAGAACCTGTTTCACAGCATCATGTGACCAACAAAGCAGGAGAAGAGCTAGTTGTTCAGCATGACTTCATGATACAATCTCCTGGAAACCAATCCTCTTCAGGTAGGTATGACAATTGTTCTTCAGACTGGGAACATGTATTGAAGGAGGAGTTTTCAGGACAAAACAGTTGAATCAAAACTCGATCTAAGTTGTTATCCTGTGGTGAATGATACTTTGTTCTCATAAACATATCTGTAAGTGTGTGGAACTCCAACTCTGAGTTGCTCAGAACATACTGCTCTCCAACCTTGTAAAAGAGCTGTTAAAAACTTAGGACAAACTTGTTATGCATCTTTCTATTCTTGTTTGACTCTTTAAAGGTTTTAATCCTTGTTGGTTATCTTTCAATTATAGTCTTGTGGCTGCTAAATATTGGGTATTGGTCTACTGAAAATCAGAAACTACGTAGGTTTCCGCTAGGCATTTAGATATCAGCTGCTGTGCATGCATAGTGTAGCGGGAACCGAAGCTGATGTTATGACATTACCCTGTCAAAATCAAACTGCATAAATCTTAGTGGTGCATGAAATTTAAACTATATGAAAATGGACATATTTGTTTGAACACACTAGGTTTTTTCGTTCTTTTTGAATTATAATAATCTAGCTTGAGGTAGAAAACATGAAAGAATGATGGGTTGCTTCTATAGTTTAAAATAATTTACTGTTTTGGAGGTCAGCCACTGTTGGTTATTAAGGGCTAGTTTGACAATGCTTTTGAAAAGTGCTTTTGAGAAGTGTTGTGGAAAAGTACTTTTGAGAAGTGTTTTTGAAAAATTTTGTTTAAAATTTGAGTGTTTAGCATTGCTGTCAAAAAGTACTTTTGAGAAATAAAATGTTAATTTTAGACATGTTATTATCAAGTAACAAATATACATTTAAATAATATTTAAATTAGTTAATATTATTATATTTTAGTAAGAATATAAAAATATATTATAATTTCTTGTTAATATTTTAATATATAAAATATAAATTTTAAATATTTTTAAGCAATAAATATTAATTATTTATAAAATTTAATTAGAGTATATAAACTATATTTTAAATATTTAAATATAACTATTAAATATTTGTAATTAGTATTTTAAAAAATATTTTTTTATTTTTAATTAATGATTTTAACACATTTGTAATTAAGTACCAAGAAAAATAAAGAGAAGTACTCTATTATTGAAGGAGTGAAAAAGTAATTAAGCACTAAAAGTGTTTTTGGGAGAAGAAAAACTAAAAATTTTAACTTCTCCGTTTCAGGAGTGCTTTTGAAAAGCACTTCTGAAAAGCTAAAAATTTCCGTCAAAAGCAACTTGTTCTGTACGGCTTTTCTTCTAAAAGTGCTTTTGGAGCCAGAAATACTTTTAAAAAACAATGCAGAACTGGCCCTAAGATCCCTTGGATTGGCATGAGATATGATCCTCAGATTCATGATAGAAGACCTTTCATTATCCAAGCTAACAGCGCTGTGCAATGGTTTTTTTTTTTGTTTGTTCAAATTATACAGATGGCCTTGTACTATGCGTTTTCATTAGTATAATTTGATTTTTTAAGTCTCTGTAGTAAAATATAAAAAATCATAACTGATAAAAGTTATTAGCTTATTACCCAACATTAAGAAGCTAAACGTTAATTCGTTTGTCATCATCAAATCATATAAAAATTCTGTTGTTGCATGTTCTGAAGGGCCAAAAATAAGTTAAATCAAATTGCAAAATTTTCTTACACCAAGGGTAAAGAAGCAATCAGTCACATGGAAGCTGATAATGAACAGGGAGAAAATTTAAAATCAGAAAAAGATATTAAAGATGATCTAGCTCAACTGCTGCAACTACTGCAACTAGTAGAATGTTGACACTAATTCCGAACTTCAGCAACCTCATCGACAGCCTGAGAGAGTGCACTGCAAGACAGGAAAGACAACTTAAGTGGTAAGTTCCATAATAGCACTAACAATGTCCCCCTTGTGAGCCTTGAGAGCCTTGACAGCCTTGCTCCTCGACACCCCAGCCTGTGTCATGACCAAGTCAATGTCCCTTTGCTCTACTCCAGTCTCGTCGATTTCTTCCTCTTCCTCATCCGCTGCTGTTCCAGCAGCTGCTGCAGAGGTGTCTGATTTTGCCATCACAGAGGCCAAGTCCGGCATCCTGAACTGCTGAGCAGCTTGGGTCTGTAGCTGAGAACTCAAATCCTCTATCTTGGCCTCGCCGAAGATGACATACGTCTCCGAATTCGGACTCTTGAAGACATCAGGTTTGGAGATGAAAAACAATATCTGAGTCCAAGATAAACTGGGTCATAGTACCATTCATTAATCCGTTCATCTAGTAAGCTCAACTGGTTTAAAAGAAAATGACAGAAACCATACATTCTTGGTTCTTTTGATGGTGACCCTGCTTACATCAGTAACAGGCTTCATCCCCAGCTTTAACATTGCCTTCCGGCTCTTCTTCTCGCTTCTGCTTTGCTTTGAACTGGCATTAGCACCTGCAACATATATTCCAATCAAACTATAAAAGCTGCTCTATAGAAATATCCACACAACTAACTTTAGATGAGACAATTAGATAAAAAGATTTGAAATAACACCAAGTACATAAAAAAGTATTAAAAATTCCAAAAAAAGAAAAAAGAAAAAGAAAAAAGATTAAGCAAAACTTCTCTTAATTCATAAAGCATCACTAAAATCATTGGGAAATATAAATAATAATAAGAGAGGAGAGAAAACTTGGGCACTATCTTCCTTATCATCGTCATCCTCCTCCTCCTCCTCGTCATCTTCTATCTCAATTTCCTTGACGTCCTCAACCACAACCTCCTCCTCCTCGCTCTGCAAATGATACAATATTAACTCTCAAAAAGAGAGGAGTGAGAAAGAATGAAAGAAGAGAAAGAATGAGGCGGAACCAAAGGCTTCTTCTGGGGTTCCTCAGCGGAAGGATTAGGAAGGAGTTCAGTTTCAGGGTGGGCTGCTTCAACCACGGGACCTGGCGACATGCTTATGGTTGCTGGATAGGGTTTAGGCTGGACAGGAGGCAAGGGGTATAAAGAATGGATAACGCTTAGTGCGGACAATCTTAAGTAACTTCTGATGTTATGCGGGGTTTAGTTTCTTGTTTAACATATATTGGGCTGCACTTAAGGCCCGTTTTCAGGATCTCTCGTCTGCCTTGCACTTCCCACCCAAAATGTAATATAACCCACCACACCCTCGTCAATGCCTTGTATTCTATATATCGCTCAGAATATAGGTGTCTTTTTCAATTTTTTCCCCCAAACTAGAAATTAAGCTTTTACTATTAGGAATAAATATTCAAATTGTACATGAGTTTTGATCCAATATGCAATAGGTGTCTTTTTCAATTTTTTCCCCCAAACTAGAAATTAAGCCTTTACTATTAGGAATAAATATTCAAATTGTACATGAGTTTTGATCCAATATGCAATGTCATACTTAAATTTTGATTTGATTTAATTTTCACAAATAATTGACAACATTATTAAATTAGCACCATCTTACATTGGTATATTGCATACAAAAACATTTTTATTAATCCAATATGGAAATAAATGTATATATTCATTTCTTCAAATGTGTATAGTTGAACTAAAATCAAAGTTGCATGTAAACATATGAACAACAATTCAAGTTTCATGTATATACTTGTGTCACGAGTCGCGATTCAAAACCAATAACCATTGAACAAAGAACATTCCATGGACGTCAATCTATTAAATGGGGCTCATTTGACTCACATGAACTGGCTCAATTAGAAGAACAAGTGACAAAGTCCATCTACCTGAAGCCTTGGCGGCCCAGTGAAACACTTATGGAAAATTAAGACTATCATAGTAAATAAGGAAAGTAATCTTAAAAGATTTGTAATCTGATAAGATTTGATTTTATAATCTTGGGGATTATGTAAATCCCTTAATTGTAGATATGTTTCGATCTCATCCATCAATGTAAAGCTAGTTGTGCCATTGGATTTGGGGGAGCTCAACTATAAATAGAGGGTTTCCCCTTCATTTGTAATCATCCATTGTACCATATTCTTTGAGTTAAAGAATATATTGAGAGCATTTACTCAAACACTTGGTATGCTTTGCTTTTTTGTGGCTATTTGGTTCTTTCAAGATTTCTTTTGTCTTTGAGTTGCTTCTGTGATATTTCCAATACCTTAAGAGAATTTCTACTGAGAATTTTCACTTTGCGAAAGTTAGGTTGACTTAGGCACATTTGAAGTGAAGGAATCGCTTAAATTCGCATGAATTGCGAGACTAAAGGTCTATCCTCTTAATAGTTGGTATCCAATATAAGGTTGTGAAGGCGTTAGTCGATATGACGAAAGAAGTTACCGATCAAAATGAGCCAATGGAGACCCGTGGGATGGCTAGGAAAACAAGTCGATCGAGGGACATGTTGTCAGCTTTGGAAGGACGAGTGGTCAATCTCAAGAAGTTCGTGGAGGACATGATGTAACACCCTAAAATAGGGCCTATGAGTTTTCAGGGTAATTTAAGGGTTTTAGCCTTAGAATATTTGAAATTTTGCGAATAGATTATCGATAATGTCTTTTTACTATGGTTTTTAGAAAATTAAATCAATTTATGCAAATGATTTTTAAATACCTTTAATTTCAAAAATAGGATTGATTTGTAAAAGAGCCAAAATTTAGAGTTTTTAAGAGGAAATTAAACCAGTTTTTAATCTTCACTCTATTTTTCCAATCTTTATATTCACAAAACCCATGTTAGTCTTCTCCATCCTTTGTGGTTGTAGTCCCTTATTTCTCAAGCTTTTCTCATTCAAGTTTTGGTTCCCAAACTCCAATCTTTTGATTTCTATCATCACCCAAGCCTTAAACCTCTATTAAATACCAAGAAAAACACTTAAAATCACCATAGTTTTTTCCATTATCAAGCTTTCAGGTTTTTTGGGTTTTTGCACAAACTCTAGGATTTTCATCAAATAAGGTAACAATTTGATTCCTTAAAAGTTTCTAATGTTATCTAGTCTTTAAAACTAAGGTTTTAGCCATTAAATAGCATGTTTTAAATAAATGTCAAAAATTGGGTTGTTAATGGTGAATTTTCGAGATATTTGGTAAAAATATGATTTCAAAGTGTTTTTCAATTAGTTTTGACATGATTAGGAGCTTTCTAAACTTACTTTAAAGTTTTGTTAAATATTTCTAACGTTTTAATGAATTTTCAAAAAATAGCCAAAAATATGTCGATCATGAATTGTGTAGTTTTGTGTAGTTTAAAGGTTGGGAATTTGTCGTAGGTGAAGTATAAAATGAATGGAATTGGTTTTAGGCAAAAAGATTAAGTATAGACTAAGATATTTGAATTTTAAGTTTTCTATGTCAAAGGTTTCGGTCAAAAGAGAACCTAGCTTAGGCTTGTGTTTTTGGATTGTTTGATGTGAGTCTTTGGTTGATGTTTGAATGTGTTGTTGTGTGAATTTGTTGTGTTGAAATTTTAGATTTGATAGGACCTTTTACGAGTAAAGATAAAGGCAAGTAAAAGCTAGTTTGAGTTTTCAATGTGTTATTTGGGAATTTAGTGGTGGCCTAAACCTTGACTCTAAATTCCGAGTGTAAGCTTTCTCATACCTATGTTATCTTGTGAACTATGTGCTTATGTGTTTGTTATTATGTGAATTGAGATGAGATGTTATAACATGTGATATGCGGTTATGATAACTGTTTTGAAAGTGCAAATGTGTACATGATATGTATATGTTAAATGTTAGTGACAGTGTTTTGATAAAGATGCAAATATGCAGTGATAGTGCATGGATAATCGGTAAGTGATATGTGTTTGATTTCAAATATTTGGCCTTGTGATCTTGAAACTGTTGGATATAGTTGGCATGCCATAGGATTGTGAGTGCTCACCTATATGTACAGTGATTTTGGGCGTTGAAGCCCTGGGACATGTTGGAGGGATAAGGGAATGTAAGCTAAGCTCCATTCAACGGGACATGTGAGGGGAAATAAGGAGAGTGTTAACTTTATATTTCACTTTTCGGATATGTTTGACTCTATGAATCTATATTGTGTGTTGGAGATACTTGTATCTGATGAGTGATGGTAGAGCTCACTTTTATGTTTAATAGCTCAAGTGCCAAATTATCTTAAATTATGAAAATCTGTGTATTGTGATTTGTGTTTATATAACATGTGACCATGCTGCAATTTATCTATAAACATGTTTTTGAGTATTGTGAGGTATGCTTGAATGTTATGTGATTATACAAGTATTGTGATATATGCTCGAATGTTATGTAATTATATCAATATTGTGATATATGCTTAAATGTTATGTGATTATATGTGTAATGTGATACATGCTTAAAACTAAATATGATTACCATGTAAATGAGCTAGTCCATAATGCACAAGTAAGAATAATATGACACTAGAGTTGGAACTGCTGAGGTTGTGCGATATGGTTTTTTCATTAATGCTTAATGAATTGTTTGCATGGTAGTTGTTCTAGGCATTCACTGAGCTTGTTAAGCTCACCCACTCCTTTTAAAACCTTGCAGAGTAGTTAAGTGTTGATGTGAGCGGTGTGGTTTCGCGAGGTGATCCAAGCAAGTCTTTTTCCATTATTTCGTTGGTGTTATTGTTATTGTTTACATTTTGGAATTAGGCAATGTGGTAGAATTTTACTAATATTTTCCATGATTTTTTGGATGTTTCTGTAGGCTATATGCTCTTAAGTTTATGAGATTCGTTTTGTGTTATGCTGATTATAGCTCAGACTTACTTTCGATGTTTGAGACTAGTAATACTGTCGTTTTGATGTTCATTTGATGACAATATGTAGCATGATGGATTGGTACATGTTGGAATGATTTAAATGCTCAAGAATGTTGTATTTTTCTGGTCTGGAGTAGATGTATCGAATTCATGTTGTAAAAATGATACCTCTGTGATTTGAAATGTGTAGGGATGCAATAACGTAATTTGGTATCGATACCCTATACGGGTATCGATACTCGTGGTAATTTTATTGATACTTTTACCAAGGTACCGATATTTTCTGAGACTTTGATTTTAGACGAGAAATAGAATGCTGATTTGATACCGATTTTTCATATGGTATCGATACTGTACCAGGAAAATATTGATACCCTTATCCTGGTATCGATACCTATGTGATTGTCTTGGAAATTTTGCTAAGTGGTCCTAATGCATGTTTAACTATTATTATTATAAGTTTATTTAAAGTATATTGGCATGTTCTAATGATGATTGATATAACTGATAAAGAGGATGATTTCTTAATAATGTGACAATTTACTATAAGTATGACATGTTAGCATGATGGATTGATACATGTTGGAATGATTTAAATGCTCAAGTATGTTGTATTTTTTTGGTCTAGAGTAGATGTATCGATATTCGTGTTGTAAAAATGACACCTCTGTGATTTGAAATGTGTAGGGACGCAGTAACATAATTTGGTATCGATACCCTATCAGGAGTATCGATACTCGGGGTAATTTTATCGATACTTTTGCAAAGGTACTGATATTTTTTGAGACTTTGATTTTAGAAGAGAAACAAAATGCTAATTTGGTACCGATTTTCCATATGTTATCGATATCGTACCAAGAAAATATTGATACCATTATTTTAATATCAATACCTACATGATTGTCATGGAAATTTTTCTAATTGGTCCTAATGCATGTTATTATAAGTGTATTTAAAGTATGTTTGGCATGTTCGAATGATGATTGATATATGTTTGACTAAAAATTTATTATATCACTGATAAAGAGGATGATTTTTTAATAATATGCGAATTTACTATGAGTAAGATAGGAGACGGTGGTGTGACATCTTTATTGGGCTTGGAGACTAGGCCGAGTATAAGGTGTGTAACACCCCTAACCCATAACCGTCGTCGAAACAGGGTTATAAAGCATTACCAGAGTTTATAGAACAAATACAGATAATTTATATTATTTACTATTCATATCCGAAAATAATCATACTATCCCTTGAATGGACCTTCGAGGCCCAATTTAAGCATTAGGAACAAGTCGGGACTAAATCGGGATCTCAGAAAATTTTTCACAAAATTTCAAAATTTTTCTTATATACAAGGGTCACATGCCCGTGTGAGTAGCCACACAGCCAAATGACACACCCATGTCTCAGGCCATGTGGACATTCGATGTGAGGCATACGGTCGTGTCTCAACCCGTGTCCTTACTCGTGTGACTCTCTAACTTGAGTCACACGGCCTGCCACACGCCGGTGTGCTAGGCCGTGTAGTTAATTTAATTTTCAAAAATTAGGTACAGGATTCACACGGCCTAGACACACACCCATGTTCCGAACATAAGTACAGCACATACATTCCACAAATTTCCGCATTTTCCATGGATTTTACCACTTTTTCATTTTAGTCCCTAAATCAAGTTTTCATTAAAAATTGCTTCGTAAAAGTTGTTTATCTATAAAAAAACTTTCATTTTCTACCATAAATTTCTAATTTTTATCATACTTATCCATGACCCAAAGTCTATACCTTGATAACTTTTCAAATTAATCCCCTAAATAGAGAGATTAGACTATCCTGATTCCAAAAATTTAAAAATCATTAAAAAAGGGACTTGATTTCATACCTTATTGATCTTGAAAAGTTTTCATCCTCTCTCTTAGGATTTCCATAGAAATTTTAGGGATGAAGATGACTAGAAAAGATGAAAATTCTTTTTAATTATTTGTCATCTTTTAATTTTAGTGATTTCCAATTTAGTCCTTAACTATTTCTAATTTTTCCATAGGTGAGTCATTAAAATATCTACTAACTACCCTTCAATGGTCTAATTACCATTTAAGGACCTTAAGTTTAGAATTCCATATCTATTTGATACCTATAGCTACTAGAACAAACCTTTTGCATTTTATGCAATTTAGTCCTTTACCTAATTAACCACACAATCGATAAAATTTTCGCATTGAAATTTTCATGTGACCTTTCTATCCTAATACCAACCATAAAATAAAACAAAATAAAATTTTAAATTTTTTGGCTCGAATTTTGTGCTTTCGAAATCTCTATTTCGGTTTCACTGAAAATGGGTTGTTACAACACACTAATGTCTTAGCGGGTGTGGGCATTCGATGTGAGGCACACGGCCGTGTCTCAGCCCGTGTCCTTACCCGTGTAACTCTCTAACTTGAGTCACACAGCCTGCCACACGCCCGTGTGCTAGGCCATTTGGTCAATTTAATTTTCAAAAATTAGGTACAGGATTCACACGGCCAAAACACATACCCGTGTTTTAGGCCATGTGTCACACACGGTTGAGATACACGTCCGTGTCTCTACCCATGTGCCAAATTCTAAGCATTCTGTTTCTAAATTTTTAGATGCAGAGCACACACGGCCAAACCACATGCCCATGTGCTAGGCTATGTGTCACACACGGTCAAAACACACGCCAGCGTGTGTACCTGTGTGGACAAAATAAAGTCATTTCCTAGCTTTATTTCTTACTCAAATTTGCCAACAACCTACACCAATACTTGCAAACATATACCAACCAATTCAAGCAATATAACCAAGCCAAGTCTAACATTTAACTTGATATATCACTACCGATCAGGATGCTCGCAGGAACTATATAACAGAATGCTCGAGAAGTCTTTTAATAGGATGCTCGTCTGAGCTATAATGTCCGCAACATATGTAGGACTATAATCAGAACGGGAAATCTTGTATCCATTCAATTTCATTATTCAAACGGAATTTAACATCTTCTAGAAATAATCGGATATGTGATCATTTCATATATTTATAACATTTATATAATTCATGTAATCAAATACCACATTTAAATCAAACATAAAAATAAACACAATTTAGTTACACGAACTTACCTCAACACTTGTTCATATTTAAAAGTGTACTAATCCGACACCTTTTCCTTTCCTCGATCTAGCTTCAAATTTGAGTTATCCGGATCTATATAAATGAATTTAATCATCAATTTATTACATTTTATATTCAATTAGATTCAATTTACATCCTATAATTTTTCCCTTATACTTTTCATAATTGACAATTTCGTCCCTAGGCTCAGAAAATGAAATTCATGCAATTTAATCCTTATTCCAACCGTAACCAATTTTACGCCTAATCAATTTTTACATGTCTTAATAACAGCCCATGAATTTCTTAAAAATCAGAATTTTTCCATGGGTTTTACAATTTTTCAATTTAGTCCTTGAATCACAATTTCATGAAAATTCTCTTTGTAAAAGTTGTTTATCTATCAACAACATTTCATTTTCTACCATAAATTTTAAAATTTCAACATATTCATCCATGGAAAAATTTTCATACTTTGATAACTTTACAAATTAATCCCTAAAATAGATAGATTAAGCTATTCTGATCTCAAAAATATAAAAATTACTAAAAACAGGATAAGAAAACATACCTAATCGAGCCAAGAAAGTTTGCTTTCTCTTTCCTAGGGTTTCCATGTATTTGGGGATGAAGATGATATAAAATGATAATATTAAACATTTATTTAATTTATCATCTTTTAATTATTTTCATTTTCAACTTAGTCCTTATCCTTTTTTTAATTTTTTCATAGATGAATCATCAAGAATATATGAATCATCAAGAATATCTACTAACTTTTATTTAATGGTCTAATTACCATATAAGGACCTCAAGTTTTGAATTCCATAGCTATTTGATACTTATAGCTACTAAAATTCAAATTTTGCATTTTATGCAATTTGGTCCTTTCCATAATCAGTCACATTATAGGTGAAATGTTCTTATCAAAATTTTCATATAACATTCCTATCATAATATGGACCATGCAATAATATTCAAATAAATTTTCTTTCTGGCTCGGATTTGTGGTCCGAAACCACTATTCTGATTTCACTGAAAATGGGCTGTTATAGGCTGTTACACATAAGGGAGACACTCGAGGTAGTCGAGGGACACACCAATAAGTTAGACTTAATGAAAGTGCATCTCAAGGACTTTTTGTTGATTCATCTCAATTCCATTAAGGAAAAGCTGACGAGAAGGGATGATGCTCTCGAGACCATGGTGTTAGCCTTGAAGGAAGAGATCGTAGAGCTTAAAGGAGAGCTCACGATTTATAAGGTTTCTTTGAGTAATGGGAAGTTTAATTCGGGGCCCAACCAATGAGCAATGAATGTTATAGCACCCTGATAAACCGTAATTTATACATGTTTTTATCCCATGCTTAGCACATTTAGGGATGGTTTCTCCTTAGATTTGGTGAATTCGATGCTCCTAATTCTTTAAATTCATGTCTTATACTTAGGTGAGCATAAGAGAGTAAAAAGAGCGAGAAACGGGCTGAAAATGGAGAAAATGAACCCACATGGAAATCAACACAGCCTGGACTTCCTCACACGAGCGTGTCACATGGCCGTGCCTCTTTGGAAGGATCAAAGCACGACTTACACGGGTAGACTACACGCCCGTACCTATTCAACAGCCTTGACCACGAACTGGAGTAATCGCATATGGGCGTGTCACACGGGTGTGTCCCTGCAGAGCCCAAGTATAACTCTATTCGGAAAAGGCCAATTTGGGGGGCTCTTACGCATTCTAAAGCCTATTTAAACACCTAATGAGGCACTTAGGAGGGGAGACGCAGAGTAGGAGGCAAGGAATTACTCAAGGGAAGCAGATTGGTCCATCTCAGAATTCGAATTCATCATTGAGACTGAAGATCTCCCTTCAATTTTCATTCAGGGGTTTTGGGTTTTCTTTATGTTTTGTATTCATTATTCTTCCGAGATGTTTTCTTCTATAATTATGAACTAAACCCCCTAAATACCTAAAAGGAATGAAACCTAAGATGGATCTTGTTATTATTATCTGAATTGTATGATAAATATTTGACTTGTTCTTAATTATGTGTTCTTAATTCTTGTTTTAATATTCCAGGATATTGATTCGAGTTAATGCTCTTATTCAGAGGAGGAATAAACCCTTTCTAAGAGTAAATTTTTCATAATTAAGCGAAGTTGATTGCACGCCTAGAGATAGGGTGATAAGTGTGACAGCCCTAAATTGACCCTAGTCGAAAAGTGGTTTCGGGACAGCTAAACCGAGTCGCCGAAGTATTTGAATAGGATATTTATTGTCTAAAATATGTGAATATGAATGTGTGAAAGTTTTAAGCTTCGATTTAGTCGATTGCATGTGAATTTAGTTAATAGGACTTATGTGTGACACTTTTGAAATGTGATAGGTTAATCTATAAGTATCTATTAATGCATGTTATAAAAATGAGGGGTTTGCATGTCAAATTAACCAAATCCTAGATGGTGGCCGGCCATGTTATGGACTAAAACATATAATAATTATTTGTTGATTAATATTTTAGTGTTAAAAATAAAATATGGATAATAAAAGAATGTTGAATTAGTGGAAGGAGAAACCAAAGTTTCTCCATCTTTGCTCCTCATTGCCGTAACTAGAAGAGAAAGAGCTTGGAGAAATTCGGCTATGGTGGCTCTCTAGATTAAGGTAAGTTCAATGATGATTCATGGATTTTTTTTTTACATTTTTGAGTTTGTCATTAAGTCCTTTGCCTAACCCATGATCAAATTGGAATGGTGTGGTGTCTTGAGCCTTCGGCCATGGTAGAAAATGGAAGAGATAAAGGGTTGTTTTCATGTTTAATGATTAAGTCGCAAGTGGTGGTTAATTGTATGTAGTTTGAATAAATGAACAATAATAATAAAACATCTAGTGAATTGGTGTAATTGCCGAATTTGAACTATGAAGTTATTGAGTAAGGTTTGTATATAAATGATAGAATAGAGACAATGCTTGGAATGTGATATGTATTAATTATAAGTTGGATTAAAGGCTGTTATATTGCCTTATCATTTTCGGAAGTGTGCTTTGTCAAAGAAATTGAGGGTTGATGTTTAAATGATGTAAGTATAGGTATATTCGGCTTGTAGTTTTATAGATGTAATATGAGTGTAGGTCGGAATGATGTTTAAGTACGAATGTATTTGGATGATTAGTTAAAATTCTACCTATTTTATGGTTGGAATATAGGTTTTGTATGAGTTAAGTTTCGGTTAAGGTGGATTGTTTTAATGTCATTAGCATACTAAGTGTGAAGCTTTGTAATGATACATGTGATGGTGGATTGATTAAGGGTTTTTAAGGAAATTATGCCATAACCGAATGTGTCTTGAAGAAGATGTCATATGTGCTTATTATAGATATATGAGTATTCGGCTAACTAATTAGGATTGATGTAGTATGAGTTGCCAATGTTCTTGCCGAATGTGTGTTTAATAATCAAGGAGTTTGTTATTGAATGTTTAAATAAATTGGATAAGGTTTAATATGACTAAACTTGTTTAACATAGCTCAAGAGCATAAAGGGGCAACATCGGATAGAGGAAAAGCTAAAGTCACGGAATAGCTAAACTGAGATTTGTTCAGAAGGATATAAGGTAAGTCTTTGAGTAATGGAACGTAGTTTATGATTTGATTAAGTTATGACGTATAAGCATAACAAATAAACGGTGATATAATGATTCTATTTGAATTATATGTCGAGATAATTAGTTTATACTTATGACGGGTAGCCGAATGTGCATAGAGATCATGTCATAAAGCAAATCAAATCATGCTCTTTGTATGTGGCTATTGAGCCGAAAAATGGGAATGGTTGACAAGTGTCTTGTGTTTGAGTTCTAGTGATGAAAATGAAATATAGATGTGATATGATTTATTGATATATGTGCATGAATATTCAGATGGTAACTGGGCTAAGTCCCGAAGGCATTTGTGCTAGTGACTAATTCCGGGCTAAGTCTCGAAGGCATTTGTGCAAGTTACTATATCCGGGCTAAGTCCCGAAGGCATTTGTGCGAGTTACTATATCCGGGCTAAGTCCCGAAGGCATTTGAGCGAGTAGCTATATTCGGCTAAATCCCGAAGGTACTTGGTTTGGGAATGAGCGATCTTGCTGTAATACTTTCAATTAATACGCTCGTAAAATCCCAACGATGAGGTATGTTTCGTATATGCATTGGAATAGTTGATTCCTTTTAAATAGTATTCGCTCAATCGATTAACAAGCTTCCGGCCGTTAGCCAAGTTGATTCCTTATGTATGAATATAAGGGTTGGAAATGTGAAGTAGGTATGATTTTGAGAATATGTGTATATGAAATTATTCGTTTAGTCATATGAATGCTATACTTCAGTTGTGCATGATTTCATTACTCAAACTTACTAAGCATTAAATGCTTATTCTGTTGCTTTGATTCTCTGTTTTATAGATTTTGCTCGTCAGCTATCAGACTCGGGAGTGTCAAAGTCGAAGTCATCCACACTATCTAAGCCCTTTTGGTACTCTTTTAGTTAAAAGTTGATAATGGCATGTACAGGACTGCCCTTTGTTGTTAGTCAAGTACCTTTGGTAATGTATATATTTGGATAGCCATGCGAAAATGGCTTATATATATATTGAGCATAGCATTATAATCATTTTGTATGTTGTTCATTGAGTGGTATGGAAATGTTTGGTAACGATTAGCCATTGGAATGGTTAATCACGATCATTTTGGTGCTATGTATGACAAAATTCTAGTTGATCCATGGAAAACCATGAAATAGGTAAAGTTTACCTTAAAAATAGATGCTGACAGCAGCATTGATGTGGATTTGAAAAATCTCTAAAAATAGTAGGAATGGAATTAAATAGTGAATAAATCATGTAATTGAACCTTGATGAGTCTATTTTCATATGGAAGAAGCGAAACGACCATATGAGCCGTATTTTTTGAGATGTTTAAGTTTTCGTGAAACAGGGCCAGAATGGTTACTGGATCCCCTATTCTCACTTTGGAAATTCACTATAAATTAATCAGAGATAATTAGAAGTCATTCCCTATATGTACAGATTCCTTTTGGAGTCTAGTTTCTTTAGGAACAAACAGCATAAGTATTGAAGCCCTGTACAGGGAGATATCTAAGTCGTAATGCATGAAGGTCATAGTAGTCGAACCCTGAAATAGGGGAGACTTTAACTAATAAACTGTACTAATTGGCCTGACAAAAAATTCTAGAAAAAATAAGTAGATGGATATATGAGTCTACTTTCAGGGAAAATTTACGGAATCAGTTTTCGAGTTTTGGAACTCGAGATATGATTTTTAAGGTGACAGTGATGCAGTTAGCCAGCTTGTCTGGAAATTTTAAAGTGAACTGTGTAAATAAATGAATTAAGTTCGTTAACACCTCGTGTTCGACTCCGGAAACGGTCTCGGGTGCGGGGCGTTACAATTTTATTGGTATCAAAGCTACGGTTTAGTCGATTCTAGGACTACCGTAATACGTCCGGGTTTAGCTATACATGCCATTATGTGTTTATTTGATAGTGTGGTGATTTCTGACAGTTAAAAATGTGTTTACTTATAGTAATGGATCCCGATCCCAACCGAGCGGTAGCTAATGATGTTGAGAGTGTAGCGCCTGCTCCCGCGTAAGGGACAGTGCCGGTGGACTCTCAACCTATTGCTAGTAATCAGAATGATGAAGCTAGACAAGCTTTTTATAGTGTGATGAATGATTGGTTCAATCAGTATATTCGAACTAATACGGCTGTTCCACAACCCCCACTCCCAAATAATACAACCCCTGCACCTGTGATACCTCCGGTAATTGACCAGATGAGGTTAAATAAGCCCCCAATTGACAGAATCCGAAAACACGGGGCTACTGAATTTAAGGCTATAGACAGCGATGATGCCGAGCAAGCTGAATTTTGGTTGGACAACACTATTCGGGTACTTGATGAACTATCTTGCACACCCAATGAATACCTTAAGTGTACTATCTCCTTGCTATGAGATTCTGCCTATTATTGGTGGAATACGTTGATTTTTGTTGTGCCCAGAGAGCAAGTAACTTGGGAGTTTTTCCAAATCGAGTTTCGAAAAAAGTATATCAGCCAGAGATTCATTGATCAAAAACAGAAAGAATTTCTTGAACTTAAACAAGGTTCCATGTCGGTTACTGATTATGAACGAAAGTTTGTAAGGTTAGCCGATACGCTCGAGAATGCATTTCCTCAGAAGCCGTAATGTGCAAACGTTTCGAAGATGGACTGAACGAAGATATAAAACTGTGTGTTGGCATTTTAGAAATCAGAGAATTTGTGGTACTTGTCGAGCGAGCTTGCAAAGCCGAAGAGCTCAGTAAGGAGAAAAGAAAAGCTGATATGGGAGCAAAGGAGTTTCGTAAGAGAACTTCGGGGAAGCCCTTTCAATAGTCATCGAAGAAATTTAGAGATGATTTAGGCCGATCTAAAGACACTTCGGGCTTTTCTAAACGGGATCGTGATCGACCCCCTGTGAGTATACGAGTCACTTCGGTTGCCAGTGTTGGAAATGATCGTCGAGACAGAACAGAGTGCTAGTATTGTGGTAAATGGCATTCGGGGAGTTGT
This sequence comes from Gossypium hirsutum, assembly GCF_007990345.1. Taxonomy (NCBI): domain Eukaryota; kingdom Viridiplantae; phylum Streptophyta; class Magnoliopsida; order Malvales; family Malvaceae; genus Gossypium; species Gossypium hirsutum. The sequence goes on from NC_053431.1 coordinate 88,077,283, forward strand.
TGTGACAGCCCAAAGTTGACCCTAGTCGGGAAGTGGTTTCGGGACCGCTAAACCGAGTCACCGAAATGTTTGAATGTGATACTTATTGTCTAGAATATGTAATTATGAATGTGTGAAAATTTCAAGCTTCAATTTGGTTGATTTCATGTGAATTTAGTCAATAGGACTTATGTGAGAAAGTTCTAAAATGTGATAGGTCAATGTGTGAGGACCTATTAGTGCATGTGGACAAAGGGGGGACTTGCATGTCAAATTCCCCCCCTACTAGTAGTGGCCGGCCATGACAAGCATGGTAGACCAAGTTTGATGGCCAAGACATGTCATAGACATGTTTTGTTGGTGCATCATGGGTGGAAAAAAATAAAATAATAGGCATGGAAATTAAATAATGAAAAGGAGTATGATGAATACACAAAAAAAAAAGTGTGTAGTTGATTCTTCCCCCCCATTGCCGTGAGCTAAAGAAAAGAGAGGAGAAGATCTTTGTTCATCCTTTTCTCACCTTCATTTAGCCTAAATTAGAAAGAAAAACAAAGAAAAAATTTTCTCATCCTTTGGTTCATCCTTGGCCAAAAATTTTAAGGAGGAAAGAAGAAGAAAGGTGAAGAGATTCGGCCATGCATGTAGCTAGGCTAAGGTATGTTTGATGATGTTCCATGAGATGCATGCATGTTTTAGTTGTTAGCTTGAGTTCTACCTAGCCCATGGTCTAAATCTTGCTATGTGATGGAATTGGCACTTGACCATGGATGCATCATTCTTGGTTGGTGTTTGATGTTGTGGTGATGAGGCATGAGGATGAGTTAAGATTCGGCCTAGGTGGAGGTTGTGTTAATGCCATTGCATGCAAAATATGAAGCTTGTTAATGATGCATGTGATGATGGCTTGATGATTCTTGAACCTCCTTTTTAGCATTTTTGTGTGAGCACATATGTGCATTGGTTGCTAAATGGAGAAGAATCGGCTAGCAAGATGTGTGCTAAGGCCGAATGTAACTTTGCATGTTAATGAGCAATGCATGTGTTAAATTGATGAAAAGGGGGAGGATGCTTTACTAGTGTGTATATGTGTGTATTAAGTGTTGAAATCGACCCCAAAAATAGACATGCATATTCGGCCAAGGGGAAAGAAATTAGCTAATATGTTGTGTTGATGCATGATTTTTGCATGTATGAGACTTTAATGTCTAATGTATAAATATGGGCTAAGTGCCTTGTGCTCATCTTTTTGATGCCTAAATGATGAAATCAATTTATTTGTTTAATTAAGCTCAAGAGCAAAGGGGAAATAAATCCGATAAAGGGAAGGAAAAAGTGGTTGAATAGCTAGCGGAATCGTTCGACAACACCCGAGGTAAGTTCTTGAGTAAGAGAGCTTAAATTACGATGTGATTAAATCGTGCTCTATGTGAGGCTATTGAGCTGAATGTGCAAGGACGATATGTGCCTTGTGTTTGAGTTTCGCAAATGAAAATGAAATATGAATGTGCCATGAATTATTGTTAGATGTGCATGATTAATTGAATGCTGTCCGGGCTAAGTCCCGAAGGCTTTGTGCTAAGTGAATATATCCGGACTAAGATCCGAAGGCATTTGTGCGAGATACAAATTCCGGGTTAAGCCCCGAAGGCCTTTGTGCGAGATACTAAATCCGAGTTTAAGTCCCGAAGGCATTCGTGCGAGTTATTAAATCCGGGTTAAGTCCCGAAGGCATTCGTGCGAGTTGTTAAATCCGGGTTATGTCCCGAAGGCATTGTGTGAGTTACTAAAACCGGGCTATGTCCCGAAGGCATTTGAACGAGGAGCTATATCCGGTTAAATCCCGAAGGTACGTGATTTGGTAATGAATGAGCTTGCTGTAAAATTCCAGCGAATACTCGAAAAACATCCCAATATGGGGATATGTTACGTATGTGTTGAATTTAATCGAGCCCTTACAAATAAATGTTCGCTCAGTTGATAAACGAGCTACCGGCCTTCGGCTAAGTTAGTCTATTGTGTATGTACATAAGGGTTGTTAATGTTGTGAAGCAAGTTTGATATCGGTAAATTGCGTATTGTGAAATATTCCGTTTAGCTAAATGTGTGTTATTCTTTGTTTATGCTGGAATTCCTTGCTCAAAACTTACTAAGCATAAATTGCTTACTCGTTACACTGCTCCTCTGTTTTATAGATTTTTGGTTCTCCAGCTATCGGACTCGGGATCTTGAAGTCGAAGTCGCCCACACTATCAAAGGCTCTTTTGGGTACTATTTTGGTTGAATTTTGATATGGCATGTATAGGACTACCCATTGTTGTTTTTCGAGTACTTTATGAAATGTATAAGTGTACAGCCATGCGAAAATGGCTTGTAGAAGTGGAGTATGGCATTAGACCATTCGTGTTTATGAATGTATAGATGGTTTCATGATGTAACTATAGTTGGAATGGAAGTGTTGAGCAAATGATCAGCCATTGGAATGGCTAAGTATGATCATATGTGGGCATATGTATGACAAGGCCCTAGTTGGTCCATGAAACCCCGAAAATAGGTAAGGTTTACTTTGAAAACAGAGGCTGACAGCAGCAGTGGTGTGGATTGGAAAAATCACAAGAATTCGCAGGAGTGGAATTAAATGGTGAATAAATTATGAAATCGAACCTTGATGAATCTACTTTCATATGAAAGTAACGAAACAATCATATGAACAGTACAGTAAGAGATATTCAGGTTCTTGTGAAACAGGGCCAGAACAGTTTCTGGATTCCCTGTTCCAACTTTGGAAATTCACTATAAATTGACCAGAGATAATTAGGAGTCATACCATATATGTATGGATTCCTCTCTGAGTCTAGTTTCCATAGAAACAAACGGCATCAGTATTGAATCTCTGTGCAGAGAGATATCCAAGTCGTAATGGGAAAAGGTCAGTGTAGTCGACCCCTGTAACATGGGAGACTTTGACTAATAAACTGTACTAATTGGCCCGACCAAAAATTCTAGAAAAAAATAAATAGGTGGGGACATGAGTCTAGTTTCAGGGAAAATCACAAAACTGATTTTTGAGTTGTGAAACTCAAGATATGATTTTTGAAGCGACTAGTACTCAGACTGGGCAGTGTCTGGAAAAATTTTTCAAAGTTTGTTAACATCTCGTGTCCGACTCCGGTGTCGGTCTCGGGTTCGGGGTGTTACATTAAATTGGTATCAGAGCTACGGTTTAGTCGATTCTAGGACTACCGTAATGTGTTGGGTCTAGCTATACATGCCATTTTATGTGATTACTTGATAGTGTGGTGATTTCTGACAATTGTAAATGTGTTTATAGTAATGGATCCCGATCGTGACCGAGAGGTAGCTGATGATCTTGAGAGTGTAGCGCCTGCTCCCGCACAAGGGACAGTGCCGGCAGACTCTCAACCTAATGCTAGTAATCCGAATGATGAAGCTAGACAAGCATTCTATAGCGTGATGAATGATTGGTTCAACCAATACATTCGAACTAATATGGCTGTTCCACAACCTCCATTCCCGACAAATACTACCCCCGCACCTACAATACCACCGGTAACGGACCAAATAAGGTCAAATAAGCCCCCAGTTGACAGAATCCAAAAACATGGGGCTACTGAATTTAAGGCTATGGATAGCGATGATGCCGAGCAAGCTGAATTTTGGCTGGACAACACTATCCGGGTACTCGATGAGCTATCTTGTACACCCGATGAATGCCTAAAGTGTGCTATCTCCTTGCTACGTGATTCTGCCTACTATTGGTGGAGTACTCTGACTTCTGTTGTGCCCCGAGAGCAAGTAACTTGGGAGTTTTTCCAAACTGAGTTTCGGAAAAAGTATATCAGTCAGAGATTTGTTGATCAAAAACGGAAGGAATTTCTTGAGCTTAAGCAAGGCTCCATGTCGGTTACTGATTACGAGCGAAAATTTGTTAGACTTAGCAAATACGCTCGGGAATGTGTTTCGTCCGAAGCTATTATGTGTAAACGCTTCGAGGATGGGCTGAATGAAGATATAAAAATGTTCGTTGGCGTTCTTGAAATACGAGAGTTCGTGGTACTTGTTGAACGAGCTTGTAAAGCCGAAGAGCTTAGAAAAGAAAAGCAAAGAGTTGATGAGGGAACTGGAGAGTTTCGTAAAAGATCCTCGGGAAGGTCTCTTCAACAGACATCGAAGAGATTTCGAGATGATGCGGGCCATTTTAGAGGCACTTCGGGCCTTTTTAGACGAGATCGTGATCGACCCCCTGTGGGTACACGAGGCACTTCGGTCGCTAGTGTTGGGAATGAACGTCGAGATAGAACGAAATGTCGATATTGCGGTAAATGGCATTCGGGGAGTTGTAGATTCCCTGACCGCTCCTGTTACAAGTGCGGATCAGTTGACCACTTCATTAAAGATTGCCCGAGGTTGTTTGAACAGAATGAAAATCAGAGTGGGAAACCGGGTGCTACCATTGCTCGAGGTAGACCATCTGGAAATACGGGCAATGCTAGTGGTGGTCGGAGAGGATCTAGAGATGATATAACCAGATCCGAAGCTCGTGCGCCTGCTAGAGCTTATGCTATACGTGCCCGCGAGGATGCTTCTTCGCCTGATGTTATTACCGGTACATTCACTCTCTTTGATACTAATGTAATTGCTTTGATTGACCCCGGTTCTACTCATTCTTACATATGTGAAACCTTAGCATCCAGTAAGACTTTACCTATTGAGTCTACTGAGTTCGTAATTCGTGTGTCAAATCCCTTGGGTCATTACGTGCTTGTCGACAAAGTGTGTGAGAAATGTCCCCTGGAAATTCGAGGTTCCTGTTTTCCGGCGGACTTGATGCTTTTGCCGTTTGATGAATTTGATGTTATCCTTGGTTTGGATTGGTTGACCGCGCATGATGCGATTGTGAATTGCAAGAGCAAGACTATTGATTTGAGGTGCGCAAATAACGAAGTAGTCCGAATTGAGTCTGCGGACTTGGAGGGGATGCCAGCTGTAATATCAGCAATGTTGGCACAGAAATATGTAAGAAAAGGGTGCGAAGCATACCTTGCGTATGTACTTGATGACAAAGAATTAGAAAAGAAACCCGAATCTGTGCCGGTGGTTTGTGAATACCCGGATGTTTTTCCGGAAGAATTACCGGGTTTACCACCTGTTCGGGAGGTAGAGTTTGGTATTGAGCTTGTACCTGGGACTACGCCGATTTCGATAGCTCCGTATCGTATGGCACCAACCGAGTTAAAGGAGTTGAAAGCTCAGTTGCAAGAACTGACGGATAGAGGTTTCGCTCAACCAAGTTTCTCACCTTGGGGTGCACCAGTATTGTTCGTGAAAAAGAAGGACGGAACCATGAGGTTGTGCATTGACTATCGTCAGCTGAATAAAGTGACGATAAAGAACAAATATCCGTTGCCGCGCATCGATGATTTGTTCGACCAACTGAAGGGAGCCTCAGTGTTCTCAAAAATAGATTTGAGATCGGGCTATTATCAGTTGCGAATTCGAGATTCAGATATTCCTAAAACTGCCTTCAGAACGAGATATGGTCACTACGAATTCTTAGTGATGCCGTTTGGGCTCACTAATGCCCCTACAGTATTTATGGATTTGATGAATCGGATCTTCAGACCGTATTTGGATCGGTTCGTAGTTGTGTTCATTGATGACATTTTGGTCTATTCAAGAGATGAGACCGAACATGCTGAGCATCTGAGGCTAGTGCTGCAAATTTTGCGGGATAAGTAGTTATATGCTAAGTTCAGTAAGTGTGAGTTCTGGTTAAGAGAGGTTAGCTTCTTGGGTCATGTGGTATCCGCGTCGGGTATTCGAGTTGACCCGAACAAAATTTCAGCCATACTTGACTGGAAACCTCCGAGAAATATTACTGAAGTTCGGAGCTTTTGGGGCTCGCCGGTTATTACCGACGATTTGTGAAAGGTTTCTCGATGATAGCACACCAATGACGAAGCTACTTCAAAAGGATGTTAAGTTCGAGTGGACGGAGAAATGTCAGAAAAGTTTCGACCAACTGAAAACTCATTTGACTGAAGCTCCAATTTTGGTGCAACCCGAATCAGGTAAAGAGTTTGTCATTTATAGTGACGCATCCCTACTTGGGTTGGGTTGCGTATTGATGCAAGAAGGTCGAGTCGTGGCCTATGCGTCGAGACAATTGAAGCCACACGAGAGGAATTATCCGACCCATGATCTCGAACTAGCTGCCATCGTGTTTGCTTTAAAAATATGGCGACATTATCTGTTTGGTGAGAAGTGCCATGTATTTTCGGATCACAAAAGTCTCAAATATTTGATGACTCAACGAGACTTGAATCTGCGACAAAGACGTTGGCTTGAGTTGTTGAAAGATTACGAGCTTGTCATTGATTACCATCCGGGAAAGGCTAACGTGGTTGCAGACGCCTTAAGCCGGAAGTCATTGTTTGCTTTACGAGCGATGAACGTGCATTTGTCTGTTCTACCAGACAATGTGTTAGTAGCTGAATTAAAAGCTAAACCATTATTGACTCACCAAATTCGTGAAGCTCAGAAAGTCGATGATGAATTGGTTGCAAAATGGGCTAAGTGTTTTCCGAATGAGGAATCGGAGTTTCAAATTGATGATGATGATTGTTTGAGGTTCAGAAATCGTTTGTGTGTTCCAAGGAATTCGGAACTCATTTCGATGATTCTGAACGAAGCCCATTGTAGCCGAATGTCAATTCACCCGGGGAGTACGAAAATGTACAACGATTTGAAACGTCAATTTTGGTGGCATGGTATGAAACGGGACATCTCCGACTTTGTTTCGAGATGTTTAATATGTCAACAAGTGAAAGCGGAACATCAAGTGCCTTCAGGATTACTCCAGCCGATCATGATACCCGAGTGGAAATGGGATCGAGTCACAATGGACTTTGTGTCCGGACTGCCCTTGTCAGCAAGTAAGAAGGATGCGATATGGGTTGTTGTTGATAGACTGACTAAGTCGGCTCATTTCATCCCCGTACGTACGGATTTTTCATTGGATAAACTAGCTGAATTGTACGTTTATCAAATTGTGAGATTACACGGGGTACCTGTTTCTATCGTGTCGGATAGAGATCCGAGATTCACCTCACGATTTTGGAAGAAATTGCAAGAAGCTCTGGGTACCAAGCTGCATTTTAGCACTGCTTTTCACCCCCAAACCGATGGTCAATCCGAGCGGATAATTCAGATACTTGAGGATATGTTGAGATGTTGCATCCTCGAGTTCAGTAGTTCATGGGAACGGTATTTACCTTTGATTGAATTCGCTTACAACAATAGTTTTCAATCAAGTATTAAGATGGCACCTTACGAGGCTTTGTACGGTCGTAAATGTCGTACACCATTGTTTTGGACCGAGCTCGGTGAAAGTAAAATTTTCTGAGTTGATTTGATTAAAGATGCTGAACAGAAAGTAAAGGTAATCCGTGAAAGTCTGAAGGTAGCCACGGATCGTCAGAAGTCGTACGCAGATTTGAAACGAAAAGACATCGAGTATCAGGTGGGAGACAAAGTGTTCCTTAAGGTTTCACCTTGGAAAAAGATACTCAGGTTCGGCCGTAAGGGCAAGTTGAGCCCAAGATTCATTGGGCCGTACGAAATCTCCCACGAGTTGGTCCGGTTGCGTATAGATTGATTTTGCCCCCGGAGCTTGAAAAGATTCATGACATCTTTCATGTTTCGATGCTTCGACGCTATCGATCTGATCCATCGCATATAATTAGCCCATCAGAGGTTGAAATTCAAGTCGACATGAGCTATGAAGAAGAACCGATGCGTATCCTAGCTCGTGAAGTGAAGGAGTTGCGAAACAAAAGAGTTCCGCTAGTAAAGGTGTTATGGCTCAAACACGGGATCGAGGAAGCTACTTGGGAGACCGAGAGCTCGATGAAAGAACGATACCCAAACCTATTTACCGGTAAGATTTTCGGGGACGAAAATTTCTTAAGTGGGGGAGAGTTGTGACAGCCCAAAGTTGACCCTAGTCGGGAAGTGGTTTCGGGACCGCTAAACCGAGTCACCGAAATGTTTGAATGTGATACTTATTGTCTAGAATATGTAATTATGAATGTGTGAAAATTTCAAGCTTCAATTTGGTTGATTTCATGTGAATTTAGTCAATAGGACTTATGTGAGAAAGTTCTAAAATGTGATAGGTCAATGTGTGAGGACCTATTAGTGCATGTGGACAAAGGGGGGACTTGCATGTCAAATTCCCCCCTACTAGTAGTGGCCGGCCATGACAAGCATGGTAGACCAAGTTTGATGGCCAAGACATGTCATAGACATGTTTTGTTGGTGCATCATGGGTGGAAAAAAATAAAATAATAGGCATGGAAATTAAATAATGAAAAGGAGTATGATGAATACACAAAAAAAAAAGTGTGTAGTTGATTCTTTTCCCCCCCCATTGCCGTGAGCTAAAGAAAAGAGAGGAGAAGATCTTTGTTCATCCTTTTCTCACCTTCATTTAGCCTAAATTAGAAAGAAAAACAAAGAAAAAATTTTCTCATCCTTTGGTTCATCCTTGGCCAAAAATTTTAAGGAGGAAAGAAGAAGAAAGGTGAAGAGATTCGGCCATGCATGTAGCTAGGCTAAGGTATGTTTGATGATGTTCCATGAGATGCATGCATGTTTTAGTTGTTAGCTTGAGTTCTACCTAGCCCATGGTCTAAATCTTGCTATATGATGGAATTGGCACTTGACCATGGATGCATCATTCTTGGTTGGTGTTTGATGTTGTGGTGATGAGGCATGAGGATGAGTTAAGATTCGGCCTAGGTGGAGGTTGTGTTAATGCCATTGCATGCAAAATATGAAGCTTGTTAATGATGCATGTGATGATGGCTTGATGATTCTTGAACCTCCTTTTTAGCATTTTTGTGTGAGCACATATGTGCATTGGTTGCTAAATGGAGAAGAATCGGCTAGCAAGATGTGTGCTAAGGCCGAATGTAACTTTGCATGTTAATGAGCAATGCATGTGTTAAATTGATGAAAAGGGGAGGATGCTTTACTAGTGTGTATATGTGTGTATTAAGTGTTGAAATCGACCCCAAAAATAGACATGCATATTCGGCCAAGGGGAAAGAATTAGCTAATATGTTGTGTTATGCATGATTTTTGCATGTATGAGACTTTAATGTCTAATGTATAAATATGGGCTAAGTGCCTTGTGCTCATCTTTTGATGCCTAATGATGAAATCAATTTATTTGTTTAATTAAGCTCAAGAGCAAAGGGGAAATAAATCCGATAAAGGAAGGAAAAAGTGGTTGAATAGCTAGCGGAATCGTTCGACAACACCCGAGGTAAGTTCTTGAGTAAGAGAGCTTAAATTACGATGTGATTAAATCGTGCTCTATGTGGGCTATTGAGCCGAATGTGCAAGGACGATATGTGCCTTGTGTTTGAGTTTCGCAATGAAATGAAATATGAATGTGCCATGAATTATTGTTAGATGTGCATGATTAATTGAATGCTGTCCGGGCTAAGTCCCGAAGGCTTTGTGCTAAGTGAATATATCCGGACTAAGATCCGAAGGCATTTGTGCGAGTACAAATTCCGGGTTAAGCCCCGAAGGCCTTTGTGCGAGATACTAAATCCGGTTAAGTCCCGAGACGGCGAGTTTTATCGGGTTAAGTCCCGAAGGCATTCGTGCGAGTTGTTAAATCCGGGTTATGTCCCGAAGGCATTGTGTGAGTTACTAAAACCGGGCTATGTCCGAAGGCATTTGAACGAGGAGCTATATCCGGTTAAATCTCCGAAGGTACGTGATTTGGTAATGAATGAGCTTGCTGTAAATTCCAGCGAATACTCGAAAACATCCCAATATGGGGATATGTTACGTATGTGTTGAATTTAATCGAGCCCTTACAAATAAATGTTCGCTCTGTTGATAAACGAGCTACCGGCCTTCGGCTAAGTTAGTCTATTGTGTATGTACATAAGGGTTGTTAATGTTGTGAAGCAAGTTTGATATCGGTAAATTGCGTATTGTGAAATATTCCGTTTAGCTAAATGTGTGTTATTCTTTGTTTATGCTGGAATTCCTTGCTCAAAACTTACTAAGCATAAATTGCTTACTCGTTACACTGCTCCTCTGTTTTATAGATTTTTGGTTCTCCAGCTATCGGACTCGGGATCTTGAAGTCGAAGTCGCCCACACTATCAAAGGCTCTTTTGGGTACTATTTTTGGTTGAATTTTGATATGGCATGTATAGGACTACCCATTGTTGTTTTTCGAGTACTTTATGAAATGTATAAGTGTACAGCCATGCGAAATGGCTTGTAGAAGTGGAGTATGGCATTAGACCATTCGTGTTTATGAATGTATAGATGGTTTCATGATGTAACTATAGTTGGAATGGAAGTGTTGAGCAAATGATCAGCCATTGGAATGGCTAAGTATGATCATATGTGGGCATATGTATGACAAGGCCCTAGTTGGTCCATGAAACCCCGAAAATAGGTAAGGTTTACTTTGAAAACAGAGGCTGACAGCAGCAGTGGTGTGGATTGAAAAATCACAAGAATTCGTAGGAGTGGAATTAAATAGTGAATAAATTATGTAATCTAACCTTGATGAATCTACTTTCATATGAAAGTAACGAAACAATCATATGAACAGTACAGTAAGAGATATTCAGGTTCTTGTGGAACAGGGCCAGAACAGTTTCTGGATTCCCTGTTCCGACTTTGGAAATTCACTATAAATTGACAGAGATAATTAGAGTCATACCATATATGTATGGATTCCTCTCTGAGTCTAGTTTCCATAAGAAACAACGGCATCAGTATTGAAGCTCTGTACAGAGAGATATCCAAGTCGTAATGGGAAAAGGTCAGTGTAGTCGACCCTGTAACATGGGAGACTTTGACTAATAAACTGTACTAATTGGCCCGACCAAAAATTCTAGAAAAAATACATAGGTGGGGACATGAGTCTAGTTTCAGGGAAAAATCACCAAAACTGATTTTCGAGGTTGTGAAACTCAAGATATGATTTTTGAAGCGACTAGTACTCAGATCTGCCCGCTCGGCCGAGTGTCTCTTGGGGTTAAAAACAATTATTTTCACAAGTTTGTTAAACATCTCGTGTCCGACTCCCAGTTCGTCTGGGTTCAGGGTAGTAAAAGTGCTGCAAATTGAAGTGCTTAAATGCTGTAAATTGAAGTGTTAAAGTGTTGCAAATTGAAGTGTTTGAATGCTATAAATTGAAGTGTTTAAATGCTGTAAATTGATGTGCTTAAATGTTGCAAATTGAAG